>NC_090375.1:206319920-206492420 GCF_036365525.1 Heterodontus francisci | reverse complement strand
ATGTGTGTGTGTGACAGTGTGAGAGAGTGAGTGTGTGTGAGACAGTGTGAGAGAGTGAGTGCATGTGAGACAGTGTGAGAGAGTGAGTGTGTGTTTGACAGTGTGAGAGAGTGAGAGTGTGTGACAGTGTGAGAGACAGTGTGTGTGTGTGACAGTGTGAGAGAGTGAGTGTGTGTGAGACAGTTTGAGAGAGTGAGTGTGTGTGAGACAGTGTGAGTGAGTGAGTGTGTGAGACAGTGTGAGAGAGTGAGTGTGTGTGACAGTGTGAGAGACAGTGTGTGTGTGAGACAATGTGAGAGAGCGAATGAGTGTGTGTGACAGTGTGAGAGAGTGAGTGTGTGTGTGACAGTGTGAGAGAGTGACTGTGTGTGAGACAGTTTGAGAGAGTGAGTGTGTGTGAGACAGTGTGAGTGAGTGAGTGTGTGAGACAGTGTGAGAGAGTGAGTGTGTGTGAGACAGTGTGAGAGAGAGAGTGTGTGTGACAGTGTGAGAGTGTGACTGCATGTGAGACAGTGTGAGAGTGTGCGAGACAGTGTGAGAGAGTGAGTGTGTGTGTGTAACAGTGTGAGAGAGTGAGTGTGTGTGTGTGACAGTGTGAGAGAGTGAGAGTGTGCAAGACAGTGTGTGAGAGTGAGTGAGTGTGTGACAGTGTGAGAGAGTGAGTGTGTGTGAGACAGTGTGAGAGAGTGAGTGTGTGTGACAGTGTGAGAGACTGTGTGTGTGTGAGACAGTGTGAGAGCGAGTGTGTGTGTGTAATAGTGTGAGAGAGTGAGTGTGTGTGTGTGACAGTGTGAGAGAGTGAGAGTGTGCAAGGCAGTGTGAGAGAGTGAGTGTGTGTGAGACAGTGTGAGAGTGTGAGTGGGTGTGAGACAATGTGAGAGAGTGAGTGTGTGTGAGACAGTGTGAGAGAGTGAGTGAGTGTGTGACAGTGTGAGAGAGAGATTGTGTATGAGACAGTGTGAGAGAGTGAGTGTGTGTGAGACAGTGTGAGAGAGTGAGTGTGTGTGACAGTGTGTGAGACAATGTGAGAGAGCGAATGTGTGTGTGTGACAGTGTGAGAGAGTGAGTGTGTGTGAGACAGTGTGAGAGAGTGAGTGTGTGTGTGACAATGTGAGAGAGCGAATGAGTGTGTGTGACAGTGTGAGAAAGTGAGTGTGTGTATGTGACAGTGTGAGAGAGTGAGAGTGTGCAAGACAGTGTGAGAGAGTGAGTGTGTGTGAGACAGTGTGAGAGAGTGAGTGTGTGTGAGACAGTGTGAGAGAGTGAGTGTGTGTGACAGTGTGAGAGAGTGACTGCATGTGAGACAGTGTGAGAGTGTGCGAGACAGTGTGAGAGAGTGAGTGTGTGTGTGTAACAGTGTGAGAGAGTGAGTGTGTGTGTGTGACAGTGTGAGAGAGTGAGAGTGTGCAAGACAGTGTGAGAGAGTGAGTGAGTGTGTGACAGTGTGAGAGAGTGAGTGTGTGTGAGACAGTGTGAGAGAGTGAGTGTGTGTGACAGTGTGAGAGACTGTGTGTGTGTGAGACAGTGTGAGAGCGAGTGTGTGTGTGTAATAGTGTGAGAGAGTGAGTGTGTGTGTGTGACAGTGTGAGAGAGTGAGAGTGTGCAAGGCAGTGTGAGAGAGTGAGTGTGTGTGAGACAGTGTGAGAGTGTGAGTGGGTGTGAGACAATGTGAGAGAGTGAGTGTGTGTGAGACAGTGTGAGAGAGTGTGTGTGTGTAACAGTGTGAGAGAGTGAGAGTGTGCAAGACAGTGTGAGAGAGTGAGTGAGTGTGTGACAGTGTGAGAGAGTGAGTGTGTGTGAGACAGTGTGAGAGAGTGAGTGTGTGTGACAGTGTGAGAGACTGTGTGTGTGTGAGACAGTGTGAGAGCGAGTGTGTGTGTGTAATAGTGTGAGAGAGTGAGTGTGTGTGTGTGACAGTGTGAGAGAGTGAGAGTGTGCAAGGCAGTGTGAGAGAGTGAGTGTGTGTGAGACAGTATGAGAGTGTGAGTGGGTGTGAGACAATGTGAGAGAGTGAGTGTGTGTGAGACAGTGTGAGAGAGTGAGTGAGTGTGTGACAGTGTGAGAGAGAGATTGTGTATGAGACAGTGTGAGAGAGTGAGTGTGTGTGAGACAGTGTGAGAGAGTGAGTGTGTGAGACAGTGTGAGAGACAGTGTGTGTGTGAGAAAGTGTGAGAGAGCGAATGTGTGTGTGTGACAGTGTGAGAGAGTGAGTGTGTATGAGAAAGTGTGAGAGAGTGAGTGCATGTGAGACAGTGTGAGAGAGTGAGTGTGTGTTTGACAGTGTGAGAGAGTGAGTGTGTGTGAGACAGTGTGAGAGAGTGAGTGCATGTGAGACAGTGTGAGAGAGTGAGTCTGTGTTTGACAGTGTGAGAGAGTGAGAGTGTGTGACAGTGTGAGAGACAGTGTGTGTGTGTGACAGTGTGAGAGAGTGAGTGTGTGTGTGTGACAGTGTGTGAGTGAGTGAGTGTGTGAGACAGTGTGAGAGAGTGTGTGTGTGAGACAGTGTGAGAGAGTGTGTGTGTGAGACAGTGTGAGTGAGTGAGTGTGTGAGACAGTGTGAGAGAGTGAGTGTGTGTGACAGTGTGTGAGACAGTGTGTGTGTGAGACAATGTGAGAGAGCGAATGTGTGTGTGTGACAGTGTGAGAGCGTGAGTGTGTGTGAGACAGTGTGAGAGAGTGAGTGTGTGTGAGACAGTGTGAGAGAGTGAGTGTGTGTGACAGTGTGAGAGACTGTGTGTGTGTGTGACAATGTGAGAGAGCGAATGAGTGTGTGTGACAGTGTGAGAGAGTGAGTGTGTGTATGTGACAGTGTGAGAGAGTGAGAGTGTGCAAGACAGTGTGAGAGAGTGAGTGTGTGTGAGACAGTGTGAGAGAGTGAGTGTGTGTGAGACAGTGTGAGAGAGTGAGTGTGTGTGACAGTGTGAGAGAGTGACTGCATGTGAGACAGTGTGAGAGTGTGCGAGACAGTGTGAGAGAGTGAGTGTGTGTGTGTAACAGTGTGAGAGAGTGAGTGTGTGTGTGTGACAGTGTGAGAGAGTGAGAGTGTGCAAGACAGTGTGAGAGAGTGAGTGAGTGTGTGACAGTGTGAGAGAGTGAGTGTGTGTGAGACACTGTGAGGGAGTGAGTGTGTGTGACAGTGTGAGAGACTGTGTGTGTGTGAGACAGTGTGAGAGCGAGTGTGTGTGTGTAATAGTGTGAGAGAGTGAGTGTGTGTGTGTGACAGTGTGAGAGAGTGAGAGTGTGCAAGGCAGTGTGAGAGAGTGAGTGTGTGTGAGACAGTGTGAGAGTGTGAGTGGGTGTGAGACAATGTGAGAGAGTGAGTGTGTGTGAGACAGTGTGAGAGAGTGTGTGTGTGTAACAGTGTGAGAGAGTGAGAGTGTGCAAGACAGTGTGAGAGAGTGAGTGAGTGTGTGACAGTGTGAGAGAGTGACTGTGTGTGAGACAGTGTGAGAGAGTGAGTGTGTGTGACAGTGTGAGAGACTGTGTGTGTGTGAGACAGTGTGAGAGCGAGTGTGTGTGTGCAATAGTGTGAGAGAGTGAGTGTGTGTGTGTGACAGTGTGAGAGAGTGAGTGTGTGCAAGGCAGTGTGAGAGAGTGAGTGTGTGTGAGACAGTGTGAGAGTGTGAGTGGGTGTGAGACAATGTGAGAGAGTGAGTGTGTGTGAGACAGTGTGAGAGAGTGAGTGAGTGTGTGACAGTGTGAGAGAGTGATTGTGTATGAGACAGTGTGAGAGAGTGAGTGTGTGTGAGACAGTGTGAGAGAGTGAGTGTGTGAGACAGTGTGAGAGACAGTGTGTGTGTGAGAAAGTGTGAGAGAGCGAATGTGTGTGTGTGACAGTGTGAGAGAGTGAGTGTGTATGAGAAAGTGTGAGAGACTGTGAGTGTATGTGAGACAGTGTGAGAGAGTGAGTGTGTGTTTGACAGTGTGAGAGAGTGAGTGTGTGTGAGACAGTGTGAGAGAGTGAGTGCATGTGAGACAGTGTGAGAGAGTGAGTGTGTGTTTGACAGTGTGAGAGAGTGAGAGTGTGTGACAGTGTGAGAGACAGTGTGTGTGTGTGACAGTGTGAGAGAGTGAGTGTGTGTGTGTGACAGTGTGTGAGTGAGTGAGTGTGTGAGACAGTGTGAGAGAGTGTGTGTGTGAGACAGTGTGAGTGAGTGAGTGTGTGAGACAGTGTGAGAGAGTGAGTGTGTGTGACAGTGTGTGAGACAGTGTGTGTGTGAGACAATGTGAGAGAGCGAATGTGTGTGTGTGACAGTGTGAGAGAGTGAGTGTGTGTGAGACAGTGTGAGAGAGTGAGTGCATGTGAGACAGTGTGAGAGAGTGAGTGTGTGTTTGACAGTGTGAGAGAGTGAGAGTGTGTGACAGTGTGAGAGACAGTGTGTGTGTGTGACAGTGTGAGAGAGTGAGTGTGTGTGAGACAGTTTGAGAGAGTGAGTGTGTGTGAGACAGTGTGAGTGAGTGAGTGTGTGAGACAGTGTGAGAGAGTGAGTGTGTGTGACAGTGTGAGAGACAGTGTGTGTGTGAGACAATGTGAGAGAGCGAATGAGTGTGTGTGACAGTGTGAGAGAGTGAGTGTGTGTGTGACAGTGTGAGAGAGTGACTGTGTGTGAGACAGTTTGAGAGAGTGAGTGTGTGTGAGACAGTGTGAGTGAGTGAGTGTGTGAGACAGTGTGAGAGAGTGAGTGTGTGTGAGACAGTGTGAGAGAGTGAGTGTGTGTGACAGTGTGAGAGTGTGACTGCATGTGAGACAGTGTGAGAGTGTGCGAGACAGTGTGAGAGAGTGAGTGTGTGTGTGTAACAGTGTGAGAGAGTGAGTGTGTGTGTGTGACAGTGTGAGAGAGTGAGAGTGTGCAAGACAGTGTGTGAGAGTGAGTGAGTGTGTGACAGTGTGAGAGAGTGAGTGTGTGTGAGACAGTGTGAGAGAGTGAGTGTGTGTGACAGTGTGAGAGACTGTGTGTGTGTGAGACAGTGTGAGAGCGAGTGTGTGTGTGTAATAGTGTGAGAGAGTGAGTGTGTGTGTGTGACAGTGTGAGAGAGTGAGAGTGTGCAAGGCAGTGTGAGAGAGTGAGTGTGTGTGAGACAGTGTGAGAGTGTGAGTGGGTGTGAGACAATGTGAGAGAGTGAGTGTGTGTGAGACAGTGTGAGAGAGTGTGTGTGTGTAACAGTGTGAGAGAGTGAGAGTGTGCAAGACAGTGTGAGAGAGTGAGTGAGTGTGTGACAGTGTGAGAGAGTGACTGTGTGTGAGACAGTGTGAGAGAGTGAGTGTGTGTGACAGTGTGAGAGACTGTGTGTGTGTGAGACAGTGTGAGAGCGAGTGTGTGTGTGCAATAGTGTGAGAGAGTGAGTGTGTGTGTGTGACAGTGTGAGAGAGTGAGTGTGTGCAAGGCAGTGTGAGAGAGTGAGTGTGTGTGAGACAGTGTGAGAGTGTGAGTGGGTGTGAGACAATGTGAGAGAGTGAGTGTGTGTGAGACAGTGTGAGAGAGTGAGTGAGTGTGTGACAGTGTGAGAGAGTGATTGTGTATGAGACAGTGTGAGAGAGTGAGTGTGTGTGAGACAGTGTGAGAGAGTGAGTGTGTGAGACAGTGTGAGAGACAGTGTGTGTGTGAGAAAGTGTGAGAGAGCGAATGTGTGTGTGTGACAGTGTGAGAGAGTGAGTGTGTATGAGAAAGTGTGAGAGACTGTGAGTGTATGTGAGACAGTGTGAGAGAGTGAGTGTGTGTTTGACAGTGTGAGAGAGTGAGTGTGTGTGAGACAGTGTGAGAGAGTGAGTGCATGTGAGACAGTGTGAGAGAGTGAGTGTGTGTTTGACAGTGTGAGAGAGTGAGAGTGTGTGACAGTGTGAGAGACAGTGTGTGTGTGTGACAGTGTGAGAGAGTGAGTGTGTGTGTGTGACAGTGTGTGAGTGAGTGAGTGTGTGAGACAGTGTGAGAGAGTGTGTGTGTGAGACAGTGTGAGTGAGTGAGTGTGTGAGACAGTGTGAGAGAGTGAGTGTGTGTGACAGTGTGTGAGACAGTGTGTGTGTGAGACAATGTGAGAGAGCGAATGTGTGTGTGTGACAGTGTGAGAGAGTGAGTGTGTGTGAGACAGTGTGAGAGAGTGAGTGCATGTGAGACAGTGTGAGAGAGTGAGTGTGTGTTTGACAGTGTGAGAGAGTGAGAGTGTGTGACAGTGTGAGAGACAGTGTGTGTGTGTGACAGTGTGAGAGAGTGAGTGTGTGTGAGACAGTTTGAGAGAGTGAGTGTGTGTGAGACAGTGTGAGTGAGTGAGTGTGTGAGACAGTGTGAGAGAGTGAGTGTGTGTGACAGTGTGAGAGACAGTGTGTGTGTGAGACAATGTGAGAGAGCGAATGAGTGTGTGTGACAGTGTGAGAGAGTGAGTGTGTGTGTGACAGTGTGAGAGAGTGACTGTGTGTGAGACAGTTTGAGAGAGTGAGTGTGTGTGAGACAGTGTGAGTGAGTGAGTGTGTGAGACAGTGTGAGAGAGTGAGTGTGTGTGAGACAGTGTGAGAGAGTGAGTGTGTGTGACAGTGTGAGAGTGTGACTGCATGTGAGACAGTGTGAGAGTGTGCGAGACAGTGTGAGAGAGTGAGTGTGTGTGT
The DNA here is from genome assembly GCF_036365525.1 of Heterodontus francisci. Taxonomy (NCBI): domain Eukaryota; kingdom Metazoa; phylum Chordata; class Chondrichthyes; order Heterodontiformes; family Heterodontidae; genus Heterodontus; species Heterodontus francisci. The sequence continues at coordinate 206,485,822 of NC_090375.1, read as the reverse complement.
GTAACAGTGTGAGAGAGTGAGTGTGTGTGTGTGACAGTGTGAGAGAGTGAGAGTGTGCAAGACAGTGTGTGAGAGTGAGTGAGTGTGTGACAGTGTGAGAGAGTGAGTGTGTGTGAGACAGTGTGAGAGAGTGAGTGTGTGTGACAGTGTGAGAGACTGTGTGTGTGTGAGACAGTGTGAGAGCGAGTGTGTGTGTGTAATAGTGTGAGAGAGTGAGTGTGTGTGTGTGACAGTGTGAGAGAGTGAGAGTGTGCAAGGCAGTGTGAGAGAGTGAGTGTGTGTGAGACAGTGTGAGAGTGTGAGTGGGTGTGAGACAATGTGAGAGAGTGAGTGTGTGTGAGACAGTGTGAGAGAGTGTGAGTGTGTGACAGTGTGAGAGAGTGATTGTGTATGAGACAGTGTGAGAGAGTGAGTGTGTGTGAGACAGTGTGAGAGAGTGAGTGTGTGTGAGGCAGTGTGAGAGGGTGAGTGTGTGTTTGACAGTGTGTGAGAGTGAGTGTGTGTGAGGCAGTGTGAGAGAGTGAGTGTGTGTGAGACAGTGTGATAGAGTGAGTGTGTGTGAGACAGTGTGAGAGAGTGGGTGTGTGTGAGACAGTGTGAGAGAGTGATTGTGTGTGAGACAGTGTGAGAGAGTGAGTGTGTGTGAGACAGTGTGACAGAGGCTATTGATAGAGATTGTGAGAGAGAGATAGTCTAATAGAGAGAGTATGTAATACAGCCCCTAAACCATAGCCCAGCTCAGTCTGACCGCCCGATTGACTCGGGAAGCTGCAAATGAATTACTGCACTAAATAGCTGAAGTCATTCTTTCCAGATGGAATGAAACAAAATAGTGGATCAGTCCAGAAAGAAACTGGCAGCAATTTCAATCTAAAATAGAGCCATGTACTAAACACAGGAGCTGTGTCCAAAACACAGTGGCTGCTCTCACTGCTGGGAGCATTTTCAGATCCCCAATGATTTCTGGTGTCATTCAGTTAATGGAAGTCTGTGGATAAATATTACATTCATGGACTGGAAACACTGGGTCCAACCTCTCGTCCGCTCTCAGTTGTTTGGTTTATTAATTAATTGAATAATTAATATAACCGGATATTTCACCGCACTCTTTACCTGCTCTCTGAACTTGGACTGAGTAGCTCCATAAATAAATGTGTTTGTGCAGCAACTTAAATTAAGCAGCACAGTTCCAACATGTCCAAAGTAATATACAAAATCTCTGGAATTGTTGGGATCACTTCCTGCGATGTTATAATATAAGAAATATGGAACATATACGGACCACAGAAGTATAAAGTTGGCGGATTTAGTGAAGAGTAAAATCACAGACTTCCTTCTGCTCTCCATCTCTGGGTCACTGCGATTCTCTCCCTTGTTCTGACCCCTCAGTCTCTTACGGACTCGACTGGCCACTAAAATGTGTCTGACTGTCAGAATGTTGAGCAACAGAATTCAAGCAAATGGGAGCAATGGAGTTCAAACTGTTTGAAACCATTTAGATCCCACCCATCTGGGATCAGTATAATAGACTGGCTTTGTGATACAGAGATAAGGTACATTGTCGATTCTCCCATAAGATTCATATCTAAAGTAGAAGGGGACGTTTGTTAAACAGAGCAGAATGCAGGTTGTTGCTAGAACCACAGCCGCAGTTTTCTCGGTGCAATATTTAGTTTTCAGCTTCTGGCAACAAATGGCCACAAATCGATCAAAGGTGAAAGTGACGGTGAACCAGACAGAACAATCTGTAGCTGCACAACTCAGGACATAGATAATACTACACACTGGGGTGATGTGCAGAAAACGCAATGGGAAATAATAATTACTGATCTGTCTCAGTATGACCTCAGTGATAATGACCAGTAGGTCTGCCGTTGCCATGGCCACCAGGTAACGAGTGGTGCAGGTGGAGAGTCCACAGTGTCCCCGGGACAGGATCACAATCGTCACTAAATTAACTGTAAGGGGAAAAGAGACTGGAAATTACTGATCAAACATTCTCCATGTCTGAGAAGAGACAATAAGTATTTGAGTAAAAATAAAATAATGATACTGTGATAATGTTGAAAACACTCAGCAGGTCAGGCAGTATCTGTGGAGAGAGAAACTGAGTTAATGTTTTCGGCTGACAGTCTTTGAACAGAACTGGAAGATATTAGAGATTAACAGTTTTAAAGCAATGTCAGAGCCAGTGAAAAGTGAGCTATAGGGAGAGGAAAGAACAAAGGGGAAGGTCTGTGATCGGGTGGAGGGCAGGAGGGATTCAATGACAAAAGGGATGATGGTGTAAAGAGAATGGGACAATTAAAGAAACAGAAGATGGGACCAGAGGAGGTGTAAATGGTTCCAGCAGAATAACAGAGGGAGATGGAAGCATGGAAAATCTTCCCAAGAACAGGAACCTTCTTTGGGAAGTTAGAAGATCCAAAGGATGTGTCAAACAGGTCTTCTTTGGTCGAGGCTCTGCAAGCTGTTCCAGTATTCAAAAAGTTAGTACAGACTGCCCAAGCTGAAACTAAACTAAAGGGAGTCCCAGAGTGTCAGAAGGAGGTGCTGATGAGAAAGTGGAGACCTCCTCATAGACCTGTGGATGAAGGGTGGACATTGGTTAACCAGATAGTGGTGCCACCGATGTACCGTAAGGAAATAATGAGAATAACTCACGAACTTCCAATGACTGGACATGTCGATATACGAAAAACCCAAGCCCGCATAAAACATCATTCTGTATGGTGGGGAGGTATCAGGAAAACATGCTATGCTGAATGAGGATTTTTAATTCATTGGTTGGAAACCTACATTAAACTTTAAAAAGGAAAGCTGGTATCCTACATGCAACTTTAATAAAACTGGCAGCTAAGATGGCCACCACAATTTGCGTTGAAATACCTCACATTCCAAGACATGGAAGTGGAGACGTGTGTCTAAAAACCTCCCATCCAGGACAGTGGCTTGAACAGTTGAGTAAATTATGAAGTATCGCCCTCGTTAGCAAGACATTCAAAGCCATCTTGGAACATTCACTGTCGAGACATACCTCCTGAGGGTAAAAATTGAAACAAAAAGATCTGAGAGAGATTTGGGATTCTTAGACTTTGCACCTCAGTAAAGTAAAAAAAAAATGAGAGAACCATGTGACAGTCCCCACCAGGCTGTGTGAACTTGGAATTTTTGTTACACATAGCAGACAAGCTTTGAGAGCCAACAAGTGCAAGACCCCAGTGGGGCTATCCCTCTCTCTCTCTCCCTCTCTCCAGGTACACTGCAAGCTTCGAATCCTGACCAAGCTTGTCATCATTACAGACAGAGACACCAGGGGGAGAAATCCATCTACATCACTGTTTCCAAGAAAACATTAAACTAGGTGGACCAGCTGCAAGTGCACTCTACCAGCCAGAGATTTCAGAAACATGAATTCATCCGGAAGACAATTAAATTACCAGTCCCACAGACTATATATTATTTTTATTTGTTCTGGACTCTAATACAAACAAATAATTTTTCATCAATCTGTAATCTATCAATGTGTGTGATTCTCATGTGTGCATGTGTGTGTGTGCATGTGTGTGTTTGTGTGTACATGTGTGTGTTTGTGTGTACATGTCTGTGTGTGAAAGTTGGAGTGTAGTTTATTATTTTCCCTTCGATCGGGTTTTGATTTGAAGTACAATTAACTAACCTCTTTCTTGTTAAAACTCAAGAAAAACTGTCTTCTGGCACACAAAGGGTTAAACACTCACTGACTTGGTCAGCACATCCACTGTTTCAAAATAAATAAGCCCTGTTGCGGTCAAACAAGGAGAGGGTCAAAAGGCAATCCCTTCGACCCCTCCTTACCTGAATTTAATATCTACATATGATATTCCAATAAAAGCAGTAACTGGATAATTTAGAGAGCCTGTGAGTTACAAACAGAGATTTATTTTCAGTTCAGGCAATGGAATAAAACCACAGAGATAATTCAGGCCATTTAACTTAAGGAAGTGATATCACTGATCTGGTCTCTGTATCACAGTGAGCACTAGATCAGCAATGTAACATTAGCAGTCACAGAGAATAGAGACATGGATTAACAAATTCTCAATGGTTAGAGTCACTTACCAGGAACACCAATTACTGCAAGGATCAGGTAATATATCTTAATGACACTGTGAAATGTTTCATACATTTTCTGTGAAGTGATCTGTCCCTTCGTACTGCAGACAATCTCTCTCTGTATTAAACTCTGAGTCAGTACATTCCCTGATCCTTTAATTTATACCCTGTGGAATCTCCATGGGGGATATTGAGGTTGCAACATTGTTCAAATTGTTTTCTTGAATTTGAACAAACCGATTTCGACATCGAGTTCAGTCTGTGTTGTGATCGAATATATTTAGTGCTGAGAATATTTGGAAAACTTCAAAGACTGAACAATTCTGATTACATTAATTAACTTGTGAAAATTAGAAACTCTATTCTCCCAGCAATGAGTTTGTTCTCTCAAACACCATCAGTCCCATCTCTGGATCTCACATTGTTTCAGTGATCTCCTTCACTCGACTGTGACCATTCAGATATTAAATTCCAACTGTTCGAGTGTCTCTCTCAGGACTGTTCCACTGCACTCTGGGATGTGGCCACCCTCTTTAACTGTGGACAATCAGTTAAGTGATTAAAGTGGGTTATTTGTGACAATACATTGCAGAATTCAACTGATCCAGAGTCTGAAACTAATTCAACACCGTAAACTGATACAACAACTCAATCTAATACAGCACCTCAAACTAATACAATGCTTTAAACCAACAGAAAACCTCGTTCTTTTTCATTTTGTTGATGGAATGTGAGCATCGCTGAAAAGATCAGCATTTATTGCCCATCCCATATTGCCCTTGAGAAGGTGGTGGTGAACCGCTGCCTGAAACGGCTGTGGTCTGTGTGGTGTAGGTTACACCCACAGTGCTGTTTGAAAGAGTGTTGTGGATTTTGACTCAGTGTCAGTGAAGGAACGGTGATATATTTACAAGTCAGGATGTTGTATGATTTGGAGGGGAACTTGCAGCTGATGGATTTGCCATGCGTCTGCTGTCCTTGTCCTTCCAGGTGGTCGAGGTTGCGGGTTTGGAAGGTGCTGTTGAAGGAGCCTTGGTGAGTTTCTGCAGTGCATCTTGTAGATGGTACACACTGCTGCCACTACATTGGTTATGAATTGAATGAATGTTGAAGATGGTAGGTGGGGTGCCAATCAAACGACTGCTTTGTCTTGGATGATGTCGAGCTTCCTGAGTGTTGCTGGAGCTGGATTCATCAAGTGCAGAGTATTCCATCACACTCCTGACTTGTGCCCTGTAGATGGTGGACAGGCTTTGATGAGACAGGTGGTGAATTACTCGCTGCAGAATTCCCAGCCTCTGACCTGCTCTTGCAGACACAGCATTTAAGTGGCTGTTCCAGTTCAGTTTCTGATCAATGGTAACCTCCAGGATGTTGATAATGCGGGATTCAGCGATGGCAATGCCACTGAACATCAAGGGGAGATAGCTAGATTCTCTCTTATTGGAGATGATCATTGTCTGGCACTTGTGTGGCATGAATGTTACTTGCCACTTATCAGCCCAAGCCTGGATGTTGTCCAGGTCTTACTGTATCTAGACACGGGCTGCTTCAGTTTCTGATGAGTTGCAAATGGTGCTGAACATTGTGCAATCATCAGCGAACATCCCCACTTCTGACCTTATGATGGAGGGAAGGTCATTGAGGAAGCAAATGAAGATGGTTGGGCCCAGGACACTTCCCTTAGGAACTCCTGCAGTGATGTCCTGGGACTGAGATGATTGACCTCCAGCAACTCCAACCATCCTCTTTTGTGTTATGTATAACTCCAACCAGCAGAGAGTTTTCCCCCTGATTCCCATTGACTGCAGTTTTGCTCGGGCTCCTTGATGCCACACTCGTCAAATGATGACTTGACGTCAAGCGCAGTCACTCACTCCTCACCTCTTGAGTTCAGCTCTTTTTCCATGTTTGGATCAAGGCTGTAATGTGGTCAGGAGCTGAGTGGCTCTGGCTGAACCCAAATTGAGCATCACTGAGCAGGTTATTGCTGCGCAAGTGCCATTTGATAGCACTGTTGATGATCCCTTCCACAACTTTGTTGATGATCAAGAGACGACTGATGGGGCTGGAATTGACAGGGTTGAATTTGTGCTGCTTTTTGTGCACAGGACATACTTCGGCAATTTTTCACATTCCACGGGTAAATGCTTGTTCAGTTTGCTTACCCACTGTGTTTTTTCAGGTTTGCACTTGCTGCTGTTCAATATTCAGTGCGTTAGCACCTATTCTGTCCTAATGCTTTGTCTTTCTACACACCATTAATATATTGTTTGCCTTTGTTCCATGACCTTTTGGTCAGCCATGTGGCCTTGTCCAATCTACACCTTCTCCTTTGTTATCTCTTGCCCCACCCCCACCTCACTTGCATTTCACCAGTGACATTTTGAATATTTGTCAGTTCCGATGAAGGGCCACTGACCTGGAACGTTGACTCTGCTTCTCTTCCCACAGATGCTGCCAGACCTGCTGAGTGGTTCCAGCATTTCTTGTTTTTAAATTAAACAAATACATTGGGCTGAATTTTACCGGCCCCTCGATGCCGTGGATCGGGGAGCGGAGGCTGGTAAAATTCAGTGGGGAAAGACCCTCCTCGACCCGCGGTGTCGAGATGGGCCCACTACAAATTACCGGTGGCAACGTGACCTTGGTGTGACCCCCCCCGCCGCACGGCAGCGTCACCTCAATTAGAATATGTAAAACCATACTTACCCCTGCAGATCATAAAGCCCGTCTTTCCTGAACAATTCCGGATTTTAATTTGAACGGGCAGCCATCACGTGCCATCCCATTCACAAATAGAAAATCCGATGGGACATCAGAGGCAGAGATTTCACAATGGAAGATAAGTTCCGTTTTCAGGGATCTCACTCTGCTTTCTGGAAGGGAGGAGGGATATTCAGGGATCTCACTCTGCTTTCTGGAAGGGAGGAGGGAGGAGGGATATTCATGGATCTCACTCTGAATTTTGGAAGGGAGGAGGGAGGGGGATATTCAGGGATCTCACTCTGCTTTCTGGAAGGGAGGAGGGAGGAGGGATATTCATGGATCTCACTCTGCATTCTGGAAGGGAGGAGGGAGGAGGGATATTCAGGGATCTCACTCTGCATTCTGGAAGGGAGGAGGGAGGAGGGATATTCAGGGATCTCACTCTGAATTTTGGAAGGGAGGAGGGAGGGGGGATATTCAGGGATCTCACTCTGCATTCTGGAAGGGAGGAGGGAGGAGGGATATTCAGGGATCTCACTCTGCATTCTGGAAGGGAGGAGGGAGGGGGGATATTCAGGGATCTCACTCTGCATTCTGGAAGGGAGGAGGGAGGGGGATATTCAGGGATCTCACTCTGCATTCTGGAAGGGAGGAGGGAGGGGAATATACAGGGATCTCACTCTGCTTTCTGGAAGGGAGGAGGGAGGAGGGATATTCAGGGATCTCACTCTGCATTCTGGAAGGGAGGAGGGAGGGGAATATACAGGGATCTCACTCTGCATTCTGGAAGGGAGGAGGGAGGGGAATATACAGGGATCTCACTCTGCATTCTGGAAGGGAGGAGGGAGGGGGGATATTCAGGGATCTCACTCTGCATTCTGGAAGGGAGGAGGGAGGGGGGATATTCAGGGATCTCACTCTGCATTCTGGAAGGGAGGAGGGAGGAGGGATATTCAGGGATCTCACTCTGCTTTCTGGAAGGGAGGAGGGAGGAAGATATTCAGGGATCTCACTCTGCATTCTGGAAGGGAGGAGGGAGGGGAATATACAGGGATCTCACTCTGCATTCTGGAAGGGAGGAGGGAGGGGGGATATTCAGGGATCTCACTCTGCATTCTGGAAGGGAGGAGGGAGGGGAATATACAGGGATCTCACTCTGCATTCTGGAAGGGAGGATTGAGGGGGGATATTCAGGGATCTCACTCTGCATTCTGGAAGGGAGGAGGGAGGAGGGATATTCAGGGATCTCACTCTGCATTCTGGAAGGGAGGAGGGAGGGGGGATATTCAGGGATCTCACTCTGCATTCTGGAAGGGAGGAGGGAGGGGGATATTCAGGGATCTCACTCTGCATTCTGGAAGGGAGGAGGGAGGAGGGATATTCAGGGATCTCACTCTGCTTTCTGGAAGGGAGGAGGGAGGAGGGATATTCAGGGATCTCACTCTGCATTCTGGAAGGGAGGAGGGAGGGGGGATATTCAGGGATCTCACTCTGCATTCTGGAAGGGAGGAGGGAGGGGAATATACAGGGATCTCACTCTGCATTCTGGAAGGGAGGAGGGAGGGGGGATATTCAGGGATCTCACTCTGCATTCTGGAAGGGAGGAGGGAGGGGAATATACAGGGATCTCACTCTGCATTCTGGAAGGGAGGAGGGAGGGGGGATATTCAGGGATCTCACTCTGCATTCTGGAAGGGAGGAGGGAGGGGAATATACAGGGATCTCACTCTGCATTCTGGAAGGGAGGAGGGAGGGGGGATATTCAGGGATCTCACTCTGCATTCTGGAAGGGAGGAGGGAGGAGGGATATTCAGGGATCTCACTCTGCATTCTGGAAGGGAGGAGGGAGGGGGGATATTCAGGGATCTCACTCTGCATTCTGGAAGGGAGGAGGGAGGAGGGATATTCAGGGATCTCACTCTGCTTTCTGGAAGGGAGGAGGGAGGGGGGATATTCAGGGATCTCACTCTGCTTTCTGGAAGGGAGGAGGGAGGAGGGATATTCAGGGATCTCACTCTGCATTCTGGAAGGGAGGAGGGAGGAGGGATATTCAGGGATCTCACTCTGCATTCTGGAAGGGAGGAGGGAGGGGAATATACAGGGATCTCACTCTGCATTCTGGGAGGGAGGAGGGATATTCAGGGATCTCACTCTGCATTCTGGAAGGGAGGAGGGAGGGGGGATATTCAGGGATCTCACTCTGCTTTCTGGAAGGGAGGAGGGAGGAGGGATATTCAGGGATCTCACTCTGCATTCTGGAAGGGAGGAGGGAGGGGGGATATTCAGGGATCTCACTCTGCATTCTGGAAGGGAGGAGGGAGGGGGATATTCAGGGATCTCACTCTGCATTCTGGAAGGGAGGAGGGAGGGGGATATTCAGGGATCTCAATCTGCATTCTGGATGGGAGGAGGGAGGGGAATATACAGGGATCTCACTCTGCATTCTGGAAGGGAGGAGGGAGGGGGGATATTCAGGGATCTCACTCTGCATTCTGGAAGGGAGGAGGGAGGAGGGATATTCAGGGATCTCACTCTGCATTCTGGAAGGGAGGAGGGAGGGGAAATATACAGGGATCTCACTCTGCATTCTGGAAGGGAGGAGGGAGGAGGGATATTCAGGGATCTCACTCTGCATTCTGGAAGGGAGGAGGGAGGGGGGATATTCAGGGATCTCACTCTGCTTTCTGGAAGGGAGGAGGGAGGAGGGATATTCAGGGATCTCACTCTGCATTCTGGAAGGGAGGAGGGAGGGGGGATATTCAGGGATCTCACTCTGCATTCTGGATGGGAGGAGGGAGGGGAATATACAGGGATCTCACTCTGCTTTCTGGAAGGGAGGAGGGAGGAGGGATATTCAGGGATCTCACTCTGCATTCTGGAAGGGAGGAGGGAGGGGGATATTCAGGGATCTCACTCTGCATTCTGGAAGGGAGGAGGGAGGGGGATATTCAGGGATCTCACTCTGCATTCTGGAAGGGAGGAGGGAGGGAGATATTCAGGGATCTCACTCTGCATTCTGGAAGGGAGGAGGGAGGGGGATATTCAGGGATCTCACTCTGCATTCTGGAAGGGAGGAGGGAGAGGGGATATTCAGGGATCTCACTCTGCTTTCTGGAAGGGAGGAGGGAGGGGGGATATTCAGGGATCTCACTCTGCTTTCTGGAAGGGAGGAGGGAGGGGGGATATTCAGGGATCTCACTCTACTTTCTGGAAGGGAGGAGGGAGGGGGGATATTCAGGGATCTTACTCTGCATTCTGGAAGGGAGGAGGGAGGGGGATATTCAGGGATCTCACTCTGCATTCTGGAAGGGAGGAGGGAGGGGGATATTCAGGGATCTCACTCTGCATTCTGGAAGGGAGGAGGGAGGGGGATATTCAGGGATCTCACTCTGCATTCTGGAAGGGAGGAGGGAGGGGGGATATTCAGGGATCTCACTCTGCATTCTGGAAGGGAGGAGGGAGGGGGATATTCAGGGATCTCACTCTGCATTCTGGAAGGGAGGAGGGAGGGGGATATTCAGGGATCTCACTCTGCATTCTGGAAGGGAGGAGGGAGGGGGGATATTCAGGGATCTCACTCTGCTTTCTGGAAGGGAGGAGGGAGGGGGGATATTCAGGGATCTCACTCTGCATTCTGGAAGGGAGGAGGGAGGGGGATATTCAGGGATCTCACTCTGCATTCTGGAAGGGAGGAGGGAGGGGGGATATTCAGGGATCTCACTCTGCTTTCTGGAAGGGAGGAGGGAGGGGGGATATTCAGGGATCTCACTCTGCATTCTGGAAGGGAGGAGGGAGGGGGATATTCAGGGATCTCACTCTGCATTCTGGAAGGGAGGAGGGAGGGGGATATTCAGGGATCTCACTCTGCATTCTGGAAGGGAGGAGGGAGGGGGATATTCAGGGATCTCACTCTGCTTTCTGGAAGGGAGGAGGGAGGGGGGATATTCAGGGATCTCACTCTGCATTCTGGAAGTGAGGATGGAGAGGGATATTCAGGGATCTCACTCTGCATTCTGGAAGGGAGGAGGGAGGGGGATATTCAGGGATCTCACTCTGCTTTCTGGAAGGGAGGAGGGAGGGGGGATATTCAGGGATCTCACTCTGCATTCTGGAAGGGAGGAGGGAGGGGGATATTCAGGGATCTCACTCTGCTTTCTGGAAGGGAGGAGGGAGGGGGGATATTCAGGGATCTCACTCTGCATTCTGGAAGGGAGGAGGGAGGGGAATATACAGGGATCTCACTCTGCTTTCTGGAAGGGAGGAGGGAGGGGGGATATTCAGGGATCTCACTCTGCATTCTGGAAGGGAGGAGGGAGGAGGGATATTCAGGGATCTCACTCTGCATTCTGGAAGGGAGGAGGGAGGGGAATATACAGGGATCTCACTCTGCATTCTGGGAGGGAGGAGGGATATTCAGGGATCTCACTCTGCATTCTGGAAGGGAGGAGGGAGGGGGGATATTCAGGGATCTCACTCTGCTTTCTGGAAGGGAGGAGGGAGGAGGGATATTCAGGGATCTCACTCTGCATTCTGGAAGGGAGGAGGGAGGGGGGATATTCAGGGATCTCACTCTGCATTCTGGAAGGGAGGAGGGAGGGGGATATTCAGGGATCTCACTCTGCATTCTGGAAGGGAGGAGGGAGGGGGATATTCAGGGATCTCAATCTGCATTCTGGATGGGAGGAGGGAGGGGAATATACAGGGATCTCACTCTGCATTCTGGAAGGGAGGAGGGAGGGGGGATATTCAGGGATCTCACTCTGCATTCTGGAAGGGAGGAGGGAGGAGGGATATTCAGGGATCTCACTCTGCATTCTGGAAGGGAGGAGGGAGGGGAATATACAGGGATCTCACTCTGCATTCTGGAAGGGAGGAGGGAGGAGGGATATTCAGGGATCTCACTCTGCATTCTGGAAGGGAGGGGGGATATTCAGGGATCTCACTCTGCATTCTGGAAGGGAGGAGGGAGGGGGGATATTCAGGGATCTCACTCTGCTTTCTGGAAGGGAGGAGGGAGGAGGGATATTCAGGGATCTCACTCTGCATTCTGGAAGGGAGGAGGGAGGGGGGATATTCAGGGATCTCACTCTGCATTCTGGATGGGAGGAGGGAGGGGAATATACAGGGATCTCACTCTGCTTTCTGGAAGGGAGGAGGGAGGAGGGATATTCAGGGATCTCACTCTGCATTCTGGAAGGGAGGAGGGAGGGGGATATTCAGGGATCTCACTCTGCATTCTGGAAGGGAGGAGGGAGGGGGATATTCAGGGATCTCACTCTGCATTCTGGAAGGGAGGAGGGAGGGAGATATTCAGGGATCTCACTCTGCATTCTGGAAGGGAGGAGGGAGGGGGATATTCAGGGATCTCACTCTGCATTCTGGAAGGGAGGAGGGAGAGGGGATATTCAGGGATCTCACTCTGCTTTCTGGAAGGGAGGAGGGAGGGGGGATATTCAGGGATCTCACTCTGCATTCTGGAAGGGAGGAGGGAGGAGGGATATTCAGGGATCTCACTCTGCATTCTGGAAGGGAGGAGGGAGGGGGATATTCAGGGATCTCACTCTGCATTCTGGAAGGGAGGAGGGAGGGGGATATTCAGGGATCTCACTCTGCATTCTGGAAGGGAGGAGGGAGGGGGGATATTCAGGGATCTCACTCTGCATTCTGGAAGTGAGGATGGAGAGGGATATTCAGGGATCTCACTCTGCTTTCTGGAAGGGAGGAGGGAGGGGGATATTCAGGGTTCTCACTCTGCTTTCTGGAAGGGAGGAGGGAGGGGGGATATTCAGGGATCTCACTCTGCTTTCTGGAAGGGAGGAGGGAGGAGGGATATTCAGGGATCTCACTCTGCATTCTGGAAGGGAGGAGGGAGGGGGGATATTCAGGGATCTCACTCTGCTTTCTGGAAGGGAGGAGGGAGGGGGGATATTCAGGGATCTCACTCTGCTTTCTGGAAGGGAGGAGGGAGGGGGGATATTCAGGGATCTCACTCTGCATTCTGGAAGTGAGGATGGAGGGGGATATTCAGGGATCTCACTCTGCATTCTGGAAGGGAGGAGGGAGGGGGATATTCAGGGATCTCACTCTGCTTTCTGGAAGGGAGGAGGGAGGGGGATATTCAGGGATCTCACTCTGCTTTCTGGAAGGGAGGGGGGAGGGGGATATTCAGGGATCTCACTCTGCATTCTGGAAGGGAGGGGGGAGGGGGATATTCAGGGATCTCACTCTGCTTTCTGGAAGGGAGGAGGGAGGGGGGATATTCAGGGATCTCACTCTGCATTCTGGAAGGGAGGAGGGAGGGGAATATACAGGGATCTCACTCTGCTTTCTGGAAGGGAGGAGGGAGGGGGGATATTCAGGGATCTCACTCTGCTTTCTGGAAGGGAGGGGGGAGGGGGGATATTCAGGGATCTCACTCTGCTTTCTGGAAGGGAGGAGGGAGGGGGATATTCAGGGATCTCACTCTGCTTTCTGGAAGGGAGGAGGGAGGGGGGATATTCAGGGATCTCACTCTGCTTTCTGGAAGGGAGGAGGGAGGGGGATATTCAGGGATCTCACTCTGCATTCTGGAAGGGAGGGGGGAGGGGGATATTCAGGGACCTCACTCTGCTTCCTGGAAGGGAGGAGGGAGGGGGGATATACAGGGATCTCACTCTGCATTCTGGAAGGGAGGAGGGAGGGGAATATACAGGGATCTCACTCTGCTTTGTGGAAGGGAGGAGGGAGGGGGGATATTCAGGGATCTCACTCTGCTTTCTGGAAGGGAGGGGGGAGGGGGGATATTCAGGGATCTCACTCTGCATTCTGGAAGGGAGGGGGGAGGAGGGATATTCAGGGATCTCACTCTGCTTTCTGGAAGGGAGGAGGGAGGGGGGATATTCAGGGATCTCACTCTGCTTTCTGGAAGGGAGGAGGGAGGGGGAATATTCAGGGATCTCACTCTACATTCTGGAAGGGAGGGGGGAGGGGGATATTCAGGGATCTCACTCTACATTCTGGAAGGGAGGGGGGAGGAGGGATATTCAGGGATCTCACACTGCATTCTGGAAGGGAGGAGGGAGGGGGGATATTCAGGGATCTCACTCTGCTTTCTGGAAGGGAGGAGGGAGGCGGATATTCAGGGATCTCACTCTGCTTTCTGGAAGGGAGGAGGGAGGAGGGATATTCAGGGATCTCACTCTACATTCTGGAAGGGAGGGGGGAGGGGGATATTCAGGGATCTCACTCTGCATTCTGTAAGGGAGGAGGGAGGGGGGATATTCAGGGATCTCACTCTGCATTCTGGAAGGGAGGAGGGAGGGGGATATTCAGGGATCTCACTCTGCATTCTGGAAGGGAGGGGGGAGGGGGATATTCAGGGATCTCACTCTGCATTCTGGAAGGGAGGAGGGAGGGGGGATATTCAGGGATCTCACTCTGCTTTCTGGAAGGGAGGAGGGAGGAGGGATATTCAGGGATCTCACTCTGCTTTCTGGAAGGGAGGAGGGAGGAGGGATATTCAGGGATCTCACTCTGCTTTCTGGAAGGGAGGAGGGAGGGGGATATTCAGGGATCTCACTCTGCATTCTGGAAGGGAGGGGGGAGGGGGATATTCAGGGATCTCACTCTGCATTCTGGAAGGGAGGAGGGAGGGGGATATTCAGGAATCTCACTCTACATTCTGGAAGGGAGGGGGGATATTCAGGGATCTTACTCTGCATTCTGGAAGGGAGGGGGGAGGGGGGATATTCAGGGATCTCACTCTGCTTTCTGGAAGGGAGGAGGGAGGGGGATATTCAGGGATCTCACTCTGCTTTCTGGAAGGGAGGAGGGAGGAGGGATATTCAGGGATCTCACTCTGCTTTCTGGAAGGGAGGAGGGAGGAGGGATATTCAGGGATCTCACTCTGCTTTCTGGAAGGGAGGAGGGAGGAGGGATATTCAGGGATCTCACACTGCATTCTGGAAGTGAGGAGGGAGGAGGGATATTCAGGGATCTCACTCTGCTTTCTGGAAGGGAGGAGGGAGGGGGAATATTCAGGGATCTCACACTGCATTCTGGAAGTGAGGAGGGAGGAGGGATATTCAGGGATCTCACTCTGCTTTCTGGAAGGGAGGAGGGAGGGGGAATATTCAGGGATCTCACTCTGCATTCTGGAAGGGAGGAGGGAGGGGGGATATTCAGGGATCTCACTCTGCATTCTGGAAGGGAGGAGGGAGGGGGGATATTCAGGGATCTCACTCTACATTCTGGAAGGGAGGGGGGAGGGGGATATTCAGGGATCTCACTCTGCATTCTGGAAGGGAGGGGGGAGGGGGATATTCAGGGATCTCACTCTGCATTCTGGAAGGGAGGAGGGAGGGGGATATTCAGGGATCTCACTCTACATTCTGGAAGGGAGGGGGGAGGGGGGATATTCAGGGATCTTACTCTGCATTCTGGAAGGGAGGGGGAGGGGGGATATTCAGGGATCTCACTCTGCATTCTGGAAGGGAGGAGGGAGGGGGGATATTCAGGGATCTCAATCTGCATTCTGGAAGGGAGGAGGGAGGGGGGATATTCAAGGATCTCACTCTGCTTTCTGGAAGGGAGGAGGGAGGGGGGATATTCAGGGATCTCACTCTGCATTCTGGAAGGGAGGAGGGAGGGGGGATATTCAGGGATCTCACTCTGCATTCTGGAAGGGAGGAGGGAGGGGGGATATTCAGGGATCTCACTCTGCTTTCTGGAAGGGAGGAGGGAGGGGGGATATTCAGGGATCTCACTCTGCATTCTGGAAGGGAGGAGGGAGGGGGATATTCAGGGATCTCACTCTGCATTCTGGAAGGGAGGAGGGAGGGGGATATTCAGGGATCTCACTCTGCATTCTGGAAGGGAGGAGGGAGGAGGATATTCAGGGATCTCACTCTGCATTCTGGAAGGGAGGAGGGAGGGGGGATATTCAGGGATCTCACTCTGCTTTCTGGAAGGGAGGAGGGAGGGGGGATATTCAGGGATCTCACTCTGCATTCTGGAAGGGAGGAGGGAGGGGGGATATTCAGGGATCTCACTCTGCTTTCTGGAAGGGAGGAGGGAGGGGGGATATTCAGGGATCTCACTCTACTTTCTGGAAGGGAGGAGGGAGGGGGGATATTCAGGGATCTCACTCTGCTTTCTGGAAGGGAGGAGGGAGGGGGGATATTCAGGGATCTCACTCTGCATTCTGGAAGGGAGGAGGGAGGGGGATATTCAGGGATCTCACTCTGCTTTCTGGAAGGGAGGAGGGAGGGGGATATTCAGGGATCTCACTCTGCTTTCTGGAAGGGAGGGGGGAGGGGGATATTCAGGGATCTCACTCTGCATTCTGGAAGGGAGGGGGGAGGGGGATATTCAGGGATCTCACTCTGCTTTCTGGAAGGGAGGAGGGAGGGGGGATATTCAGGGATCTCACTCTGCATTCTGGAAGGGAGGAGGGAGGGGAATATACAGGGATCTCACTCTGCTTTCTGGAAGGGAGGAGGGAGGGGGGATATTCAGGGATCTCACTCTGCTTTCTGGAAGGGAGGGGGGAGGGGGGATATTCAGGGATCTCACTCTGCTTTCTGGAAGGGAGGAGGGAGGGGGATATTCAGGGATCTCACTCTGCTTTCTGGAAGGGAGGAGGGAGGGGGGATATTCAGGGATCTCACTCTGCTTTCTGGAAGGGAGGAGGGAGGGGGATATACAGGGATCTCACTCTGCATTCTGGAAGGGAGGGGGGAGGGGGATATTCAGGGACCTCACTCTGCTTCCTGGAAGGGAGGAGGGAGGGGGGATATTCAGGGATCTCACTCTGCATTCTGGAAGGGAGGAGGGAGGGGAATATACAGGGATCTCACTCTGCTTTGTGGAAGGGAGGAGGGAGGGGGGATATTCAGGGATCTCACTCTGCTTTCTGGAAGGGAGGGGGGAGGGGGGATATTCAGGGATCTCACTCTGCATTCTGGAAGGGAGGGGGGAGGAGGGATATTCAGGGATCTCACTCTGCTTTCTGGAAGGGAGGAGGGAGGGGGGATATTCAGGGATCTCACTCTGCTTTCTGGAAGGGAGGAGGGAGGGGGAATATTCAGGGATCTCACTCTACATTCTGGAAGGGAGGTGGGAGGGGGATATTCAGGGATCTCACTCTACATTCTGGAAGGGAGGGGGGAGGAGGGATATTCAGGGATCTCACACTGCATTCTGGAAGGGAGGAGGGAGGGGGGATATTCAGGGATCTCACTCTGCTTTCTGGAAGGGAGGAGGGAGGGGGATATTCAGGGATCTCACTCTGCTTTCTGGAAGGGAGGAGGGAGGAGGGATATTCAGGGATCTCACTCTACATTCTGGAAGGGAGGGGGGAGGGGGATATTCAGGGATCTCACTCTGCATTCTGGAAGGGAGGAGGGAGGGGGGATATTCAGGGATCTCACTCTGCATTCTGGAAGGGAGGAGGGAGGGGGATATTCAGGGATCTCACTCTGCATTCTGGAAGGGAGGGGGGAGGGGGATATTCAGGGATCTCACTCTGCATTCTGGAAGGGAGGAGGGAGGGGGGATATTCAGGGATCTCACTCTGCTTTCTGGAAGGGAGGAGGGAGGAGGGATATTCAGGGATCTCACTCTGCTTTCTGGAAGGGAGGAGGGAGGAGGGATATTCAGGGATCTCACTCTGCTTTCTGGAAGGGAGGAGGGAGGGGGATATTCAGGGATCTCACTCTGCATTCTGGAAGGGAGGGGGGAGGGGGATATTCAGGGATCTCACTCTGCATTCTGGAAGGGAGGAGGGAGGGGGATATTCAGGAATCTCACTCTACATTCTGGAAGGGAGGGGGGAGGGGGGATATTCAGGGATCTTACTCTGCATTCTGGAAGGGAGGGGGGAGGGGGGATATTCAGGGATCTCACTCTGCTTTCTGGAAGGGAGGAGGGAGGGGGATATTCAGGGATCTCACTCTGCTTTCTGGAAGGGAGGAGGGAGGAGGGATATTCAGGGATCTCACTCTGCTTTCTGGAAGGGAGGAGGGAGGAGGGATATTCAGGGATCTCACTCTGCTTTCTGGAAGGGAGGAGGGAGGAGGGATATTCAGGGATCTCACACTGCATTCTGGAAGTGAGGAGGGAGGAGGGATATTCAGGGATCTCACTCTGCTTTCTGGAAGGGAGGAGGGAGGGGGAATATTCAGGGATCTCACACTGCATTCTGGAAGTGAGGAGGGAGGAGGGATATTCAAGGATCTCACTCTGCTTTCTGGAAGGGAGGAGGGAGGGGGAATATTCAGGGATCTCACTCTGCATTCTGGAAGGGAGGAGGGAGGGGGGATATTCAGGGATCTCACTCTACATTCTGGAAGGGAGGGGGGAGGGGGATATTCAGGGATCTCACTCTGCATTCTGGAAGGGAGGGGGGAGGGGGATATTCAGGGATCTCACTCTGCATTCTGGAAGGGAGGAGGGAGGGGGATATTCAGGGATCTCACTCTACATTCTGGAAGGGAGGGGGGAGGGGGGATATTCAGGGATCTTACTCTGCATTCTGGAAGGGAGGGGGAGGGGGGATATTCAGGGATCTCACTCTGCATTCTGGAAGGGAGGAGGGAGGGGGGATATTCAGGGATCTCAATCTGCATTCTGGAAGGGAGGAGGGAGGGGGGATATTCAAGGATCTCACTCTGCTTTCTGGAAGGGAGGAGGGAGGGGGGATATTCAGGGATCTCACTCTGCATTCTGGAAGGGAGGAGGGAGGGGGGATATTCAGGGATCTCACTCTGCATTCTGGAAGGGAGGAGGGAGGAGGGATATTCAGGGATCTCAATCTGCATTCTGGAAGGGAGGAGGGAGGGGGGATATTCAGGGATCTCACTCTGCATTCTGGAAGTGAGGAGGGATGGGGGGTATTCAGGGGTCTCACTCTGCATTCTGGAAGGGAGAAACCGTGTACCCTCCCTCCATAAACACTGTACCCTCTGCATTTATTTGTGTCTGTGCAGGAGAAATGACACTCCAGTTACCCAGTGTTTGGGGTGCGTGCCAGACAGGGTAGGAGTTTTAAGGTTATATGAATGGTGGGGGCAATCGATGTAGCTGGTCAGATCTTGATGTCGGCATGCTGTGCCTCTCAGTGTTGACCAAGATGGGCAATACCATGGCACGCCACATAGTTGATCCATGTTTGCACCTGATGTACCCGTCAACACCAATCCCTACCCTGTTCAGAACCTTCGAATAAATGAAGGATACAACTTCATTTATCACATGGAAATATTCTGGCTCATCCTACAGCAAGCAATCTGCTTCTCCTGAAGATACGTACGTGCTGGAGGCAAGATCAACAGGCAGGTGTGGTCCACGTAGAGGCCCCCAGTCGTGAGCAGCAGCCCCCGAGGGGAGCTCGCCATTGTGGTTGCCGTGCATCTACAGGATCCAGAGCACCAGTTTCAGAGGTGATTGTGCAGGTAAAGGGGTTGATGACACGTCTCACTGCCCTACTCAACGATGACCTGCAGCCCATGGGGTTCAGTCGACATCCTATGCCTGCCGTCCTCATAGTGTCAGCGGCTCTGAAGCTTGATGTCAATGGAGCATTTCAGGGGCCCACCGGAGACCTTTGTGGGGTCACACAGTCAGCAGTGCACCGCTGCATCAGGGAGGTCACCATTTCCCTGCACCGGAGGGCCAGTGAGTATGTCCACTTCAGGACAGACCCTCATAGCCAGGCCCAGAGGACCATCGGTCTCAGCACCATTGCCAGAGAGCCATAGTCCTCAGGGTTCATAGTCTGAACCCATGTGGCCATCAGGCCTCTCACCGGGCTACCACCTTCAATTAAAGGAATCATCTCAATTTCGATGCAGCTGGTATTTCATCACTGGAGATGCTTCATGCAAATCTGTGACCGCTTCTCAGGCAGCTGCCATGACACCTGTGCCAGTCCCAGCTGCCTCCGCTGTTCACTGAACTGGCTCAGATGGAGGGGTGGCTTCTTGGAGTTAAGGGCTATCCCTTGCAGACATGGCTCCTGACACCAGTGAGAGACCCCACCACTGCTACAGAGGAGAGATACAACACCATGCACTGGGTTGAAAGATCTGCCATTGAGCGGGCGATCTGCATGTTCTAAATGTGTTCCCGATGCCTGGATAGATCGGGTGGTGTCCTGTACTATGGGCCAAAAAGGGCATGACCTTTCTTTCCTGCTCGCAGTGCTCTGCACAAATACGCACCCAATAGGGGGCAGGCCTGGAATTATGAGGAGAGACGTCAACTGAATTCATCCTCGCTCTATGAGGTCAATGAGGTCTTATAACAGGAAGCTGCCATGTCCATGTCACTGGATCCGTTGAGAGGCTCATGAGTTATTGTGACATGGCAATGATTCGATTGCATACATTAGCTTTCCTGGAGGGCCATCGGAGCGAGGGATGTGACACTGGTGATAGTTGCTGGCACACATCATTCACACAGGAAAACATTTGGTGGTCGTCCTCTGTGTGCACGAGGCCTGGAGGGCCCCGGCTGGCTCGGGGATTCCTGCGTCATCACAGAACCCTCCTCAGCTGTCACAGCTACTGGAGCTTCACTCACAGGTGGAGAGGTGGAGGGGCCAGCATCCACATTGGAATGGCCTCGAGGGGGGACCCCAGATATGGTGTGCTGGCTCACCTCCTCCATCTAAGGGTTCATTGGAACCCCTCTGCCATCCGGGAGGGATCAGGAGCAGAGGCATTCTCCAGGCCCCTGGCCCCTCTCACGCCTAACCACTGATCAATGAATGTGACGGTAGAGGCAAGGGATAGCAGGTAGGAGTGTATTATTTGATTCCGGGTCACCACAAGGCCCGCCACCACCTCAATGGATAATTCCAGGTGCTCACATGCCTGTGACATGGCAGCAGTCATGACGTGGATAGACCCCCTTATCATCCACTCAAGGCAGCACATGGCCTGTGGCATCTCCACCGGCAGTTGCCAAAACTTTCCCAACAGCTCCGGCCTGCCCTGTTCTGTCGACAGCAGACGGTCATCATTAGCCTGGAGCTTAGCATGGGCCTGGCCACTCACGGGTCTCTGACTGTCCGGGGCCACGGCTGTCTCAGCCTCAGTCAGCTGCTTGGGCGTGTGTGCAGTGCTCTCACCAGATTGTGACCCACACTGTAAGGCCGGACTCATACCCACCCAGGTGACAGTATCTGCACTGGTGGAAGGTGCATTAGTGTCATGGGACGCTGCTTCCTCAGAGTCTGGCTCTTCCTCTGAGGTGGTGAATGACACGCACGCAGATGGATTCGACTCTGTTCTTACACCTGGAAGACACAATGGGAAGAGGACATTATCAGTTCTGCTGTAACACAATTCACAATGTTAGCAGCATTGCATTACCAAACCAACAATTCACATTGCCCATCTTTAATATCAATTGGACGTCTGCTCACCTTGGAGCCCGATGTCAATCTGCCCGAATGAGCGTGCCTGCTGCCTTGGTGCCAGCTGCAGGGCCTCCTCCTCGGCATCCCTCACTTGAAGCAGATTGGCAGGACCTCCTCCGGTGCAGGAGGACTCCCTCGAATTGTAGGCGGGGCCCACTTAGAGGGGCAACGGGGGCAGATATTAACAACAACATGTCAACAGGGCGATATATGTCAAAAGACAGTTGCTGGCCACAATGTGGGGGAAGGGGGGTGGATCTTGTGTGCATGTCTGAGTGAGCCACTTATGTAGGTGCCATTCCCTGAGCAACGGACAAGGGTAAGTTCTGTCATACATTGCACCATTCATGGCGCTTATTCCCTCCCCGCCGAACCTCCCCATCTTCAGCAAGGCAGTGACACACATATGCTACTCTGTGTGGGTGCACCCAGTTTCAAAGGAGCCCTGATACCCGTGGCCCTGGTACTTACTCTCGAACTTCTTCGCAGGTCATTCATCCGTTTCCGGCACTGCACCAACTCGTGCCGTATGGCACCACGGCTGCTCACCTCCTGAGCCACCTCCAGCCAGGCTGCCTTGTTCAGGTGAGAGGGCCTCTTCCTGCCATTGCTGGGGAAGAGGACCTCCCGCCCTGCCCACACAGCCTGGAGGAGGGTGGTCAGGGAGGATTCACTGAACCGTGATGCCACCCTGCCACACTACTGTCTCTCCAGAACATTATATCCATTGAATTTGCCAAAACTGTGTCCCAGGAATCTTCTTTGACACAGGCACAGCTGCTGTACTGGCAGCCCATTAAATAGAGCCCCAGTCCATGATTCTCAGCTGTGCCGGTGTGCAGCACGGAGCCAGCAGTCCTGTACCCCTCCCCCACGTATTATTGGGGGAGGGTTGCACACGGCCTCTCTGGAAAATGAGCCCCACGTTTAATATCGCGGGGGCTCAGCGATGGCCAGTGAATGCGGGCACATCGCCGAGTTCAAAGGGCATGGCCGTGGAGTAAAATTCAGCCCTTTGTCTCTCTCTTCACAGAGTAAGCAGTAAAATACTAAAAACATCCCAGAAATAATGGAGAATCAAGGTACTAGTTTAAACGAGGAACTGCAAGATATTAACATTAGCAAAAAAAAAGTACGAGAGAAATTAATGGGACTTCAAGTGGATCTGATATCTCCATCCCAGAGTGTTGAAAGAGGTGACTGTAGAGCTGGTGGATGTATTGGGGTCATCTTTCAAAATTCTATCGACTCTGGAATGGATCCTGCAGATTGAAAGGTGACAATTGTAATCCCACTATTTAAGAAAGGAGGGAGAGAGAAAATGGTGAACTTCAGACCTGTTAGTCTAACATCATAGAGAATCTGCGAGAATCTATAATAAAGGATGTGATAACAGGACATTTCGAAAATAATGAAAGGCAGAGTCAACAGGGATTTATGAAATTTAAATCATGTTTAACAAATCTGTTGGAGATTTTTGAGGAGGTAACTAGCAGAATAGATAATGGGGAAGCGGTGGATGTGGTATATTTAGATTTTCAGAAAGCTTTTGAGAACATCGCATGCAAGTGGTTGGTAAACAAAATTAGAACACATGGGATTGGGGGGAATGTACTGACACGGACTGAGAACTGGTTAATGGACAGAAAACATAGAGTAGGAATAAATGGGTCATTTTCAGTCTGGCAGGCTGTAACTAGTGCAAGGATCAGTGCTTGGACACCAGCTATTCACAATCTATATCAATATTTGGATGTGGGGATTAAATGTAATATTTCCAAGTTTGCAGATAACACATAATTAGGTGGATATGTGTGTTGTGAAGAGGATGCAAAGACGTTTCAAGGGGATTTGGATCGGCGAAGCGAGTGGACAAAAATTTGGTGGATGGAATACAATGTGGAGAAATGTGAGATTATCCACATTGGTAGGAAAAACAGAAATACAGAGTACTTCTTAAATAGTAAGAGGCTGGGAGGTGTTGAATTTCAAAGGGACTTGGATGTCCTTGTTCGTGAGTGTCTGATAGCGAACATGAAGATACAGCAAGCAAGTAGGAAGCTAAATAGTATGTTGGCCTTTATTACGAGAGGATTTGAGTGAAGGAATAAAGATGCCTTACTGCAATGATATAGCACCTGGGTGAGACGACAACTGGAGTATTGTGTACAGTTCTGGTCTCCTTACCGAAAGAAAGATAGACTTGCCATGGAAGGAGTGCAACAAATGTTCACCAAACTAATTCCTGGGATGTCCTATGAGGAAAGATTAAATAGACTGGGCATTTATTCTCTGGAGTTAGAAGAATGAGAGGTGATCTCATTCAAACAGACAACATTCTTACAGGATTCGACAGGGTTTATGCAGGAAGGATGTTTCCCCCAGATGCAGAGTCTAGAACCAGAGGACACAGTCTCAGAATGAAGGACAGGCCATTTAGGACTTAGATGAGGAGAAATTTCTTCACTCAGAGGGTGGTGAATCTTTGGAATTCTCTGCCCCAGAGGGCTGTGAAGGTTCAGTCGTTGAGTATGTTCAAGACTGAGATCGATAGATTTCTACATATTAAAAACATCAAGGGATATGGGAATAGTGCAGGAAAATGGTGTTGAAGTAGAAGATCAGTCATGATCTTGAATGGCAGAGCAGGCTCGAAGGGCTGAATGGCCTACTCCTGCTTCTATATCCTCCGTTCTTATGTTCATTGTTATGTTGGGTATGATCGCAATTCACAGGAGAATAAATTTACAGTTAATTGTTAAATTAAACAGGATAACAAATACACATGTATAAAGTAACAGCTGAATGTTAATTTGAGTTTGATAACCATTATTGAGGGTATAGAATTACAGTTGATGTTAAATTGGATCAGATAATCGATATACAGGGAAATATAATTAGAGTTAAGAACACAGGAACACAAGAAATAGGAGCAGGAATAGACCATACAGCCCATTGAGACTGCTCCACCATATAAAACAATCATGGCTGATCTTAGGATTCAACTCCACTTTCCCGCCCACACCCCATATCCATTGATTCCCTGAGAGAGTGAAAATCTGTTTATCTGTTTTTAGGAGGTTGAGAGGGGATTTGAGGACAATATTTTTCACTCAGAGGGTGGTTGGAATCTGGAACACACTACCTGAATGGGTGGTAGAGGCAGGAACCCCCATAACATTTAAGAAGTATTTAGATGAGCACTTGAAATGCCGTAGCATACAAGGCTATGGGCCAAGTGCTGGAAAATGGGATTAGAATAGATAGCTGCTTGATGGCCAGCACAGACACGATGGGCCGAATGGCCTGCTTCTATCCTGTATGACTCTGTAACTCTACCCCAGCCTTAAATGTATTTAACAATGGAGCATCCACAACCCTCTGGGGTAGAGAATTCCAAAGATTCACAACCCTTTGAGTGAAGCAATTTCACCTCATCTCAGTCCCAAATGATCACCCCCTTATCCTGAGACCGTTCCCACATGTTTTAGATTCCCCGACCAGTGGAAATAATGCCACAGTGTTTACCCTATTCAGTCCCTTCAGAACCTTATATGTTTCAATGAGATCACCTCTCATTCTTTTAAACCCCAGAGAATACAGGGCCAATTTACTTAGCCTCTCATCATAGGACAACCCCCTCATCCAAGAGACCAATTGAGTAAACCTTCACAGTGCCACCTCCAATCAGCTTGTCCTTTCTTAAATGTGGAGACCAAAACTGCACATATACTCCAGATGTGGTCTCACCAAAACCCTGTACAATTGTCGCAATACTTCCTTATTCCTGTTCTCCAATCCCCTTGCAATAAAGATCAACATGCCATTTGCCTTCCTAATTGTTGCTATACCTGCATGTTAACTTTCTGCATTCCTTGTACAAGCACACCAAAATCTCTTTGAACATTGACACTTACAAGTTTCACACCTTTTAAAAAAGATTCTACTTTTCTATTCTTACGACCGAAGTGAATATCTTCACATTTCCCTACATTATACTCCATCTCCTAACTTGTTGCCCACTCACTTAACCTGTCTGTATCTCATGATAGCCTCTCTGTGTCCTCCCCACAGTTTACCTTGTCACCTAGCTTTGTATCATCAGCAAACTTAGATACATTACTCTTTGTCTCTTTATCTAAGTTATTAATATAGAGTGTAAATAGCTGAGACCCAGCACTGATCCTTGCGACACTCCACTATTCACTGCCCGCCAACTTGAAAATGCCCCATTTATGCCCAATCATAGCTTCCTGTCCATTAACCAATCATCTATCCATGCTCCTATATTACCCCCAACCCCATGAGCCTTTATCTTGCCTATTAACCTTTTGTGTGGCACCTTATCAAATGCCTTTTGGAAATCCCGGTATGCTACATCTTGAGAATTGCTGAAAATAGAGACGTGTTGTTGAAGTTTTTCATCCTGCACTCATCAGGGCAACAAACAAGAATAAGCAAGATCAGGGAAAACAACAACTTCTACTGCCTCAGAAGACAGTGCTTGATTGGTTGGCAAGTGAACTCTGATTGGTAGAGGCATTGCCATGGAGAATGCAGTAGTTCATGGTGACTGTTAACTGCCAAGCTTTGTTTGAAATTTAAACCAAACAGCTTGACTCTGATTGGTTAAAGCATTGCCCTGAGGAATGAACCAACGAATGGCTGTAACTTATTTTGTTCAGCTGAAAGAGGCGCAATGTGTGTACATGGTCTTTCTGTCTGCAATGAACAGGGCCCTGTATGTTAATATCTGTAGTTTCCAGTACATGCTGCGAGCCCTACTGACAATCTTAAATTGGTTGTCAGCGTAATTCCTAACACACAGCAGATTATTTAGGAAATGTTGTCCAATTGTGGAATCACATCTAATGTTAGACACTGTGTTTTGAGTTTTGCAAGCAAGGGCTGGTTGGGTACAGCCTGTACCTTGTCCGCTATGAGCAGCAGAAGGGACATGTTGTCTGATATGATCCACCAGTGTTAGGGATGTACTTCGCATCACATTGGCATTGAAATTCATATTACATATTACTCATTTGTGTGATAAACAAGACGTCTTTCTGGCTTGACAGCAGCATCCTGTTAGAGGTGAACACCACATGTGTTGCTGCTGCATAGTAGCAGCGTGAAACAGCTAGCTTTAGCTGTTCAAATTTTTGGGATACATTACCCTTCCAGGGTAATTTGAGGTAGACTGGGCACGATTCAGGGCTGAAAATGACGGCCTTTGGCCCGTTCATAAGTTTGTGCAATATGCAGTGAGAAATGATGTGATCAGGGTAGCCATTGTAACCCAGGATCAGTGTCCTGTTGAGTGCAAGACGAAAAGCTTCAAAAACATGTCTCTATTTTCAGCAATTCTCAAGTTCAGTACAACCAAACGACTATTTGTATACTACATCTACTGGTTCCCCTTATCTACCCTATTAGTTACATCCTTAGAAATCTCGATTAAATTTGTCAAAAAGGATCTCCCTTTTGTAAAACTATGTTAACATGTTCTCATCATACTGTGCTTTTTCTTAATAATTATTATTCCTAAATAATAGATTCCAGCATTTTCCCAATAATTGATGTTACGCTAACTGGGATGAAAATCATAGCTGGTGCATCCACTATCTCTGCAGTTATCTCTTTTAGAACACCAGGGTGCAGGCCAACATGTCCTGGAGATTTGTCAGATTTTAGTCCCTTAAATTTCTCCAATACATTGGGCTGCATTTTACATTCCCACCGTCAAAATCGGCACTAGATGTAAACAATGGCGGTCCGTCCACACAGACCACACATTGCGGAGTCACCACTATTTTAAATGGCTGGGGCGGATCGCCCCAAACCCCAATGATGTGGAGGGGGCGGGAGGTCTGTCCCCAGAATTGGCACTGATGCCATTTTTAAAGGGCTTTGAGCCCTCTCTCCATTTAAATATTTAAAGGAGAGTGGATTTAAAAAACAAAGTAATTTATCTGCCCCTCTCCCACCCCCCAACAACCATAGACTGAATTCCTTGCCTTCTCCACCCCACCCCCCCCCACAGAATACTTAACTTGTGCATCTGACCTTTAGACCTCAAAGTTCATAAACTTTAAACTTTACCCCTTCCCTCCATTCCCTACACCGATGAAATGACTCTGACTCCACTCCCCCCCCCCTCCCACACTGAAAATCCTACCTGCTCCCCCTTCCCCACAAGTGTTCCATCCCAGACGGGGATCCGAAGGTGCAGACGTGCTGGCCACTGTCACCAATATTGTTCCGGGACACACGACGGGAGCGTGACTTTAATCAATTTATTAATTTACATTAATTAACATATTTAAATTGGGTGCCTGTCACCGAGCAGTGGGGGAGCCACCACAAGGCCTCGTCACTGCCGATAATATGGGACCGGGCCTTCCCGACTTCGAGGTCTGTGATGGGCCTCTCCTGGAGGCATTTTCCACCATCAGCCCCAGCATGACCCCCGATGTCAGGGGCTCTGTAAAATTCAGCCCTTTTTCTCTGTTGATATGAATTTCCTTAATTTCCTCACTTTTTAGCCCCTTGGTTACTGTTTATTTCTGGTTTGGAACTTGTGTCTTCTACTGTGAAGCCAGACACAAAATATTGGTTCAATTCCTCTGCCATTTCCTCATTCCCCATGATAATTTATTCTGTCTCTGCTTCTCAGGGACCAACGTTCTTTTAGCTTCTCTCTTACTTTTGATATACCGATAAAATCTCTTACAATCTTTT
Organism: Heterodontus francisci; assembly: GCF_036365525.1. Classification (NCBI taxonomy): domain Eukaryota; kingdom Metazoa; phylum Chordata; class Chondrichthyes; order Heterodontiformes; family Heterodontidae; genus Heterodontus; species Heterodontus francisci. The sequence goes on along the minus strand of NC_090375.1, from coordinate 206,457,879 downwards.
TATATTACTGGTTGGTTTACTCTCATTCTTTTTTTTTTCCTTTCTATCAACTTTTTGGTGGCCCTTTACTGGTTTCTAAAACACTTCTAATTCTCAGACTTGCTACTTTTTTTTGCAACATTGTAAGCTTCTTCTTTTAATCTAATATTATCCTTAACATCCTGAGTGAGCAACAGATGGGTCTTTCTTGCTGAATTTTTGTTTTTCAAAGGAATGTATTTTTCTTGAACATTTTGAATTGTTTCTGTAAAGGTTTCCCACTGTTGATTTACTGCCATACTTTTTAGTCTATTTACCCAATTAACCTGAGCCAGTTCTCGCCTCATGCCTACATAATTGGCTGTGTTTAACTTTAAGATTCTTGTTTGTGATTGAGGATTTCTCTTTCAAACTTAATATGGAATTCAATGGTATTATGATCATTGTTTCCCAGTGGATCTTTTCCTATGACATTGCTTATTAACTCTGCTGCATCACACAATACTAGATCTAAGATAGCTTTATCCCTGGTTGGCTCCACAACGTATTGCTTCAAGAAACAATCCCAAAAACATTCTACAAACTCATCTTCCAGACCACTCCTGCCAATTTCATTGTCCCAGTCTATCTGAAGATTAGTGTCCCCACAATTATTATATTGCCTTTGTTGCAAGCTCCAGCAATTTCTTGTTTAATACTCTATCCAACGGTATAACTACTGTTAGGGGTTTATAAACTACTCCCAACAGTGTTTTCTGATTCTTGCTATTCCTTATTTCCACCCATACTGATTCAAATTCATGACCTTCTGAGGCCAGATGCTTTCTCACTAATGCCGTTATGTCATCCTTTACCATCAGTGCTGCCCCTCTCCCTTTGCTCTTCTGTCTGTCTTTCCGAAATATTGTGTACCCTGGAATATTTATTTCCCGAACGCGATCACCATGTAACCATGTCTCTGTAATGGTGATTGGATCCAAATCATGTACCTCTATTTATGCTACTAGTTCATCTATCTTATTGCAGATGCTTCACTCATTCAGATAAAGAAATCTTAATTTCATTTTTTTGCTTCTATTCCCTTCAATGATCCTATTCGCTGATGTACAATTTTTGTTAAAAACTCTGCCCCTTCCTGTCCCATTCTGCCTGTCTTTACCCACAATGCTATGCTGTTCCAATGTCTTGGCCTTTCTCTTTGGATTTTTAAATCTCACCTCTCCCGAACCCTGCCCCCCATTCTGCTCGTTCACGACCTCTAGTCCTATCTGCTGGCTCACTCTTGAGTTTGTACGCACTGTCCCTTCCCACCACACCCTGAATATCATTACCCTTATTGCTATCTTGCTCTCTTGCCTTCTCTCTCTTTAAATTATCACATCTTCCCTCACTTGATCCCTCACCCCCAATATTTAGTTTAAAGCCCGAGTTAATTGTTAAATTGTGCCTGATAACCAATACACAGAGCAATAAAGTTAAATTAATTCTTATGTTGTGGTTGATAATTAATATAATGATTATAATATTAAATCAAGGAGAACCCAAAGATGTTTTATCAATACTTTAAGAGTAAGAGGATAACTAAGGAAACAGTAAAGCCGAGAAAAGACCAAAAAGATCCCCATGTATGGAGGTGGAAGATGACGGGTAGATGCAGACAATGCAGTTAAGCAGGAGGAGGAATGTGAGGTATTGGATACGATAAACATCAGGTGAAAGGAAGTATTAAGGGGATTAGCATTCTTGAAAGTGAATAAATCACCAGGGCCAGATGAAATGTACTCCAGGCTGTGAAAAGAAACCAGGGAGGAAGTAGTGGAAGGTCTGACCATCATTTTCCAGTCCTCACTGGATACAGATGTTGTGCCAGAGGATTGGAGCTCTGTTAATGTTGTAGCTTTGTTTAAAAAGGGACTGAGGGATAGATTGAATAATTACAGGCCAGACAGCCTAACCTCATTAGTGGGCAAATTACTGGAATCAATTCTGAGAGACGGGATAAACTGTCACTTCGAAATCATAGATAATCAAGGATAGTCAGCATGGATTTGTTCAGGGAAGGACGTGTCTGACTAAGTTGATTGAATTTTTTGAGGAAGTAACAAGAAGGATTGATGATGGTTGTGCAGTTGCTGTGGTCTACATGGATTTTAGCAAGGATTTTGACAAGGTCCCACATGACAGACTGATTAAAAAAAAATAAAAACGCATGGAATCCAGAGGAATGTAACAAATTAGCTCAGTGGCAGGAAACAAAGGGGAATTGTTAATGGATATCTTTGCGATTGGAAGGCTGTTTCCTGTCCGGTTCTACAGGGCTCAGTACTCAGTCTCATGTTTTTTGTGGGATATATTAACAATTTGGACGTAAATGATGGGGGCATGACAAAGAATTTTGCAAGCCACACAAATCTGGCTGCATGGTTGACAGCAAGAAGGATAGCTGTCGACTGCAGGAAGATATCAATGGACTGGTCAGGTGGGCAGAAAAGTGCAAATGGAATTTAACCCAGAGAAATGTGAGGTGATGTATTTGGGGAGGTCAAACAAAGCAAAGGAATACACGATAAATGGGAGAATACTGAGAGGTGTCGAGGAAATCAGGGACCTTGGACTGAATGTTCACAGATCCCTGAAGGTAGCAGGACAAGTTGATAAGGTGGTTAAGAGGCATGTGGAATCCTTTCCTTTATTAGCTGAGGTATAGAATATAAGAGCAGAGAGGTTATGCTGGAACTGTATAAAACATTAGCTAGGACACAACTTGAGCCCTGTGTGAATTTCTGGTCAGCTCATTACAGAAAAGATGTAATTGCACAAGAAAGCGCACACAGGAGATTTACGAGGATGTTGCCAGGACTGGAAAAGTGCAGCTTTGAGGAAAGATTGGATAGGCTGGGGGTTTTCTCCTTGGAACAGGGAAGGCTGAGCAGAGATTTGATTGGGATGTACTGCAGGGGTTTCAGTTCCCTTCCTCCTTACAATGATTCTAAGACCTCAGAATTACAAAAACAAAATACACAGAACAAACAGGTTTTGGCTCAACCCAAATTTGTTAGTTTATTAGAACAACAAACCCAAAGTACAAACTCCACTATGGTTTGACAGAAACTTACAATTACCCACGCGGCTGGTCATTACCAATGTTGATTGTAGGCCTGGATCTGGAGATGACCGGTCCCCGTCTGTCTTCACCTGACTGCAGTGCCCACGTTCCAATGTTGTCCTTTCTTATTGTGTTCCCATCACAATATCCCACGCCTGGGTTAGAATTAGAATTAGAACATTACAGCGCAGTACAGGCCCTTTGGCCCTCGATGTTGCGCCAACCTGTGAAACCATCTGACCTACACTATTCCATTTTCATCCATATGTCTATCCAATGACCACTTAAATGCCCTTAACGTTGGCGAGTCTACTACTGCTGCAGGCATGGCGTTCCACGCCCCTACTCCTCTCTGAGTAAAGAAACTACCTCTGACATCTGTCCTATATCTATCACCCCTCAACGTGAAGCTATGTCCCCTCGTGTTTGCCATCACCATCCGAGGAAAAAGACTCTCACTATCCACCCTATCTAAATCTCTGATTATCTTATATGTCTCTATTAAGTCACCTCTCCTCCTCCTTCTCTCCAACGAAAACAACCTCAAGTCCCTCAGCCTTTCCTAGTAAGACCTTCCCTCCATACCAGGCAACATCCTAGTAAATCTCCTCTGCACCCTTTCCAAAGCTTCCACATCCTTCCTATAATGCGGTGACCAGAACTGCACGCAATACTCAAGGTGCGGTCTCACCAGAGTTTTGTACAGCTGCAGCATGACCTCGTGGCTCCGAAACTCGATCCCCCTACTAATAAAAGCCAACACACCATATGCCTTCTTAACAGCCCTATTACCCTGGGTGGCAACTTTCAGGGATTTATGTACCTGGATACCAAGATCTCTCTGCTCATCTACACTACCAAGAATCTTCCCATTAGCCCAGTACTCTGCATTCCTGTTACTCCTTCCAAAGTGAATCACCTCACACTTTTCCGCATTAAACTCCATTTGCCATCTCTCAGCCCAGCTCTGCAGCCTATCTATGTCTCTCTGTACCCGACAACATCCTTCGGCACTATCCACAACTCCACTGACCTTGGTGTCATCCGCAAATTTACTAACCCACCCTTCTACACCTTCTTCCAGGTCATTCATAAAAATGACAAACAGCAGTGGCCCCAAAACAGATCCTTGCTGTACACCACTATTAACTAAATTCCAGGATGAACATTTGCCATCAACCACCACCCTCTGTCTTCTTTCAGCTAGCCAATTTCTGATCCAAAGCTCTAAATCACCTTCAACCCCATACTTCCGTATTTTCTGCAATAGCCTACCGTGGGGAACCTTATCAAACGCCTTACTGAAATCCATATACACCACGTCCACTGCTTTACCCTCATCCACCTGTTTGGTCACCTTCTCAAAAAACTCAATAAGGTTTGTGAGGCACAACCTACCCTTCACAAAACCGTGCTGACTATCGCTAATGAACTTATTCTTTTCAAGATGATTATAAATCCTATCTCTTATAACCTTTTCCAACATTTTACCCACAACCGAAGTAAGGCTCACAGGTCTATAATTACCAGGGCTGTCTCTACTCCCCTTCTTGAACAAGGGGACAACATTTGCTATCCTCCAGTCTTCTGGCACTATTCCTGTCGACAATGACGACATAAAGATCAAGGACAAAGGCTCTGCAATCTCCTCCCTAGCTTCCCATAGAATCCTCGGATAAATCCCATCTGGCCAAGGGGACATATCTATTTTCACTCTTTCCAAAATTGCTAACACCTCCTCCTTGTGAACCTCAATCCCATCTCGCCTAGTAGTCTGAATCTCAGTATTCTGTTCGACAACATTTTCTTTCTCTGCTGTAAATACTGACGAAAAATATTCATTTAACGCTTCCCCTACCTCCTCTTATTCCACACACTACTTCCCACCACTATCCTTGATTGGCCCTAATCTAACTCCAGTCATTCTTTTATTCCTGACATACCTGTAGAAAGCCTTAGGGTTTTCCCTGATCCTATCCGCCAATGACTTCTCGTGTCCTCTCCTTGCTCTTCTTAGCTCTCCCTTTAGATCCTTCCTGGCTAGCTTGGGCCTCAGCTGTAGTTTCAGTTATCAGACTGCTGAGCCACCTGGTCTTTCACACCTCTTTATCTTGGTCTTTCAGTCTCCTAAGCTAGACAGAACAGTAAGGTCAGAGACAACTCCTTATCTCCTGTTCTGTTGTCTACACAACATAAACATAATGTAATTTCCCTCACGGTAATGGGTCCTCGCACCACCTTCCCCCCATCACACCCCTTCCCCCTTTGCCCTTCCCTCCATACCCCTACCCCCCACAACCCCTTCCCCCTCGCACCCCCTTCCCTGTACCCCCTTCTGCCTGCAACCCCTTCCCCCCTCGCACCTCCTTCCCCTGTACCCCCTTCCCCCTTCCACCCACCACCTCCCCCCTCGCAGCCCCTTCCCCCAACCCTCCCCCGTGCTCCCCCTTCCCTCCTCACCCCCCTCGCACCTCCTCCCTTCGTTCACCCCCTCCCGCCTTCCCTCTCCATCCATGAAATCGCACAGTTTATTTGTTAGGGCCCCTGCTCAGGGATAGGAGCTAAAAACCCCACTGCCTTGTGGGCGTCTCAGGAGAGACCAAGACTAAGGGAGCCAACCCCAACAGAAAACCCGGAGCAGAACCCCTAAGGTAATCATGTGTCACCTTTGGCATGTTTCCAGCAGTTCCTGCAGCCATACCGGTGCCAAACGTCATCCTCCGCACTCCTTTAGACCCCACTAGTAAGGCCGAGAGGGGGGTTTTGACACTTGGGCAACTCACAACCTCCATACATTCCACCCAGGCATGCACCATAGAGAGGTCACTCCATAGTTGCCTCACAGCGACCAAAACAACACGGAAGACAGCAGTTACAGGTTCTTAGTCCAGCTCAATTGGCGTAGAGATTGGGTGTCACGGGTTGCCTTTGTCGTTGGGAGAGGTCATTGCATCTCACTGGACAGCTCCCACCCACCTCAGACCAAGCAGCCCCCCGGTCGGAAAGGTTCTGTCCTGCCACAGTCCACCTGCTTCAATGGGTACCTGGAGCTCAGAGTCATTGCCCGACAAGTGGACTGGAACACCACACCAAGCAGCACAACAAAAAAAAAGGAAAGAAGGTACCAGTCCTTCATTTTGCAAGCTGGAACTTCAGAACTATGTGTCCTGGCCTGTCAGAAGACCTGACACAAATCAACAATTCTAGGAAGACCGCCATCATTAACAACGAGCTCAGTAGACTCAATGTGGACATTGCAGCACTTCAGGAGACACGCCTCCCTGCGAGCAGATCTCTAAGTGTGCAAGACTACACCTTCTACTGGCAGGGTAGGGATCCTGAAGAACCAAGACAGTATGGAGTGGGCTTCGCCATCAGAAACTCCTTGCTCAGCATGATGGAGGCACATTCAAATGGCTCGGAACGTATACTGTCCATCCGACTGCTCACCACCTCTGGTCCAGTACACCTACACAGCATCTATGCTCCAACACTCTGCTCCCCACCTGCAGTTAAAGATTAACTCTACGAGGAACTCCAGAATACCATTAGTAGCATTTCTAATACCAAACATTTGTTCCTGCTGGGGGACTTTAATGCCAGGGTTGGGGCTGACCTTGACTCATGACCCTCCTGCCTTGGACGGTATGGCATTGGAAGGATGAATGAGAATGGACAGAGACTGCTGGAGTTGTGTACCTATCACAACCACTGCATCACCAACTCCTTCTTTCATACTAAACCCTGTTACCAGGTTTCATGGAGGCACCCAAGATCATGTCGTTGGCACCAGCTGAACCTCATCGTCACAAGGCGAGCCTCTATAAACAGTGTCCAAATCACACACAGCTTCCACAGTGCGGACTGTGACACCGACCAATCCCTGGTTTGCAGCAAAGTTAGACTCAAACCAAAGAAGCTACATCACTCCAAGCAGAAAGGCCGCCCACGCATCAACACTAACAAAATTTCTTATCCACCGCTGTTACATAAGTTTCTAAATTCACTTGGAAAACCCCTTCAAAACACTCCTGCAGAGGATGCAGAGACGAAGTGGGCCCACATCAGAGACACCATCTGTGACTCAGCAATGACCACCTTTGGCAAACATGAGAAGCAGAATGCAGACTGGTTTCAATCTCACTTTGAAGAGCTGGAAAATGTCATAGTCACTAAGCGCATTGCACTGTTGAACTACAAGAAACCCCCAGTGAGTTGACATCCATAGCCCTTAAAGTAGCCAGAAGCGCTGCACAAAGAACAGCCAGGTGCTGTGTAAATGACTACTGGTAACACCTATGCAATCGTATTCAGCTGGCCTCTGACATCGGAAACATCAGAGGAATGTATGATGGCATTAAGAGAACTTTTGGGCCAACCATCAAGAAAATCACCCCCCCCTCAAGTCTAAATCAGGGGACACAGTCACTGACCAACGCAAGCAAATGGACCGCTGGGTGGAGCACTACCTAGAACTGTACTCCAGGGAAAATGTTGTCACTGAGACCGCCCTCAATGCAGCCCAGTCTCTGCCAGTCATGGATGAGCTGGACGAACAGCCAACAAAATCAGAACTCAGTGATGTCATTGATTTTCTAGCCAGTGGAAAAGCCCCTGGAAAGGATGGCATTACCCCTGAAATAATCAAGAGTGCCAAACCTGCTATACTCTCAGCAGTCCATGAATTACTTTGCCTGTGCTGGGATGAGGGAGCAATTCCACAGGACATGTGCGTTGCCAATATCATCACCCTCTATAAGAACAAGGGTGACCGCGGTGACTGCAACAACTACCGTGGAATATCCCTGCTCAGCATAGTGGGGAAAGTCTTTGCTCAAGTAGTTTTAAACAGACTCCAGAAGCTGGCTGAGCGTGTCTACCCTGAGGCACAGTGTGGCTTTCGAGCAGAGAGATTCACCATTGGCATGCTGTTCTCCCTTCGCCAGCTACAGGAGAAATGATGCCCACAAAAGATGCCCCTCTACGTTGCTTTCATAGATCTCACCAAAGCCTTTGATCTCGTCAGCAGACGTGCTCACTTCAGACTACTAGCAAAGATCGGATGTCCACCAAAGCTACTAAGCATCATCACCTCATTCCATGACAATATGAAAGGCACAATTCAGCACAGCAGTGCATCATCAGACCCCTTTCCTATCCTGAGTGGCATGAAATAGGGCTGTGTTCTCACACCGACACTGTTTGGGATCTTCTTCTCACTGCTGCTCTCAGATGCGTTCAAGTCTTCAGAAGAAGGAATTTTCCTCCACACAGGATCAGATGGCAGGTTGTTCACCTTGCCTGTCTAAGAGTAAAGACCAAAGTACGGAAAGTCCTCATCAGGGAACGCCTCTTTGCTGATGATGCTGCTTTAACATCTCACACAGAAGAGTGTCTGCAGAGACTCATCGACAGGATTGCTGCTTCCTGCAACCAATTTGGCCTGATCATCAGCCTCAAGAAAACGAACATCATGGGGCAGGACGTCAGAAATGCTCCATCCATCAATATCAGCGACCACACTCTGGAAGTGGTTCAAGAGTTCACCTACCTAGGCTCAACTATCACCAGTAACCTGTCTCTCGATGCAGAAATCAACAAGCGCATGGGAAAGGTGTCTGCTGCTATGTCCAGACTGGCCAAGAGAGTGTGGGAAAATGGCCCACTGACAGGGAACACAAAAGTCCGAGTGTATCAAGCCTGTGTCCTCAGTACCTTGCTCTATGGCAGCGAAGCCTGGACAATGTATGTCAGCCCGAGCATCATCTCAACTCATTCCATCTTCGCTGTGTCCGGCGAATCCTTGGCGTCAGGTGGCAGGATCGTATCTCCAACACAGAAGTCCTCGAGGTGGCCAACATCCCCAGCATATACACCCTACTGAGCCAAAGGCGCTTGAGATGGCTTGGCCATGTGAGCTGCATGGAAGGTGGCAGGATCCCCAAGGGCCCATTGTATAGTGTGGCTCGTCACTGGTATCAGACCCACCGGCCATCCATGTCTCCGCTTTAAAGATGCCTGCAACCACGACATGAAGTCCTGTGTCATTGACCGCAAGTCGTGGGAGTCAGTTGCCAGTGATCAGCAGAGCTGGCGGGCAGCCATAAAGGCGGGGCTAAAGAGTGGCGAGTCGAAGAGACTTAGCAGTTGGCAGGAAAAACAAGACACAAGTGCAAGGAGAGAGGCAGCTGTGGAACAGCCCCGACAACCAATTTTAACTGCAGCCCCTGTGGAAGAGTCTGTCCCTCTGGAATTGGCCTTTACAGCCACTCTATGCACTGCTCCACAAACCACTGACCACCTCTAGGTGCTTACCCATTGTCTCTCGAGACAAGGAGGCCAAAGAAGAAGAGAAGAAGAATGGGTGCTTAGTTCATGGTATTGTTCAGGTGTTAATGCATGTGTCATTCTTGTCAGGAACTGACAGTGATTCATAATGTCAGTTAACTTGTGACATTGTCCAGTTGTTAATGTCCTCCAAACTGATCATGAGTCAGAGTTTCAGTGAACTTATTCCTCTTGTACATCAAGGATAACTGCTTGATGTTCTTCAGTACAAAATTGAGAGGGCTCTGGATAGACTGGATGGGAAGGGTCTGTTTAATTTAGCAGAGTGGTCTGTGACTAGGGGGCAGAGATTTAAAGAGATCAGTCGAGAGATTAGAGGGGAGATGAGGAAAAACATTTTCAGCCAGAGGGTGGTGGGGGTCTGACATTGTGTTTTCAGTCAGAGGATGGTGGGGGTCTGACATTGTGTTTTCAGCCAGAGGGTGGTGGGGGTCTGACATTGTGTTTTCAGCCAGAGGGTGGTGGGGGTCTGACATTGTGTTTTCAGTCAGAGGGTAGTGGGGGTCTGACATTGTGTTTTCAGTCAGAGGGTGGTGGGGGTCTGACATTGTGTTTTCAGCCAGAGGGTGGTGGGGGTCTGACATTGTGTTTTCAGCCAGAGGGTGGTGGGGGTCTGACATTGTGTTTTCAGTCAGAGGGTGGTGGGGGTCTGACATTGTGAATCACAATCAGTTCCTGGCAATGGGTGGGAGAGCAGAAAACCTGGGCTGGAATTTTTAAAACTCGTCACCGATCTCGGGGTGAGCTTCAAAAATGGTGGGACACACGTGCGGGGGTTTCCCCGTGGAGCTGCCGTGATATTTAGCACAGTGGCTCATTTACATGGAGGGGGCTCCCGATGACATAGAGGGGTGGGTGCTTTGTCCCCGGCAACGGCGTCAGGAGCCACCGCGCTGGCATGTTTTTAAAGGGTTCAGGCCCTTCCGCATCATTTCAATATTTAAAGTAAAAGGGGAGAAAAAAATCAAACCAAAAATGTATTCATAGTTTCAATCCCCAATCCCACTCCGCCAATGACTGATCACTTTATTAATTGCCCTCTGTCCCCCAAAAAACTTTTCTTCTGATCCCGAACTTTCCCCCTCGAACATCATTCACTTTAACCCTCGACCCCTTCAGATCATCCCCTTAACCAATAGCAAGCGTTTTTCTCCTGCCTCCTTCCCACCCCAAAATCTGCACTCTTCCTCCCTCCACAACAGTGTTCCTCCTCAGATCCGAAGGCGCAGGAGTTCCGGCAACTGGCTGGAATATCGGATCAGGGCAGCCTTCTCAATGAGGTAAGTATTTATTGACTCATTACCATTTATTTAAATATTTAAATTAAGTTTCCATCGCCGAGCGGCAGAGACGTGATCACGAGGCCTCGTGCTGCCGGTCATATGGGGAGGGTCCTTGTCGGCGTGAAGTCTTGTGGCAGGCCGATACCGGAGGCAATTTCTGGGCACTCCCATCACAACGTTTGACGTCGGGGAGGGGGCCGGGGGCGCTGGTAAAGTCCACACCTTCCTCTTATTTAAACTTTTTATGATTCTATGATTCTCGGGTTCACTAGATTGGTTCCTGGGGTGAGAGGGTTGGCCTGTGCTGAGAGGCTGAGTAAATTGGGTTTTGGAAGAATGAGAGGTGATCTCATTGAAACATAAATGATTCTTAAGGGGCTTGACAGGGTAAACACTGAGAGGATGGAAATCTAGAACACAGGGACACAATCTCAGGATGAGGGGCCAATCATTTCGCACTGAGATGAGGAGAAATTTTAACTCAAAGGGTTGTGAATGTTCGGAATTCTCTTCCACAGAGAGCTGTGAATCCTTCATCATTGAAAACAGTTCAGGCTGAGATAGAGAGATTTTTGGTCTCTCAGTGAATGAAAGGACATGGGGAGTGGGCAGGAAAGTGGAGTTGAAGCTGAAGATCAGCAATGATTGTATTGAATGGTGGAGCAGGCTCGATGAGCTGTATGGTCTAATCCTGCTTCTATTTATTCTGTTCATATGTTCTTCAGATAATGATAGACTTGAAGAGGATGTAGACAGACTGGTGAAATGGGTGGACAGGTGACAGATGAAATGAATACAGGGAAGTGTGAAGTGATTCATTTCGGTGGGAAGAACAAGGAGAGTCAATATAAAGCAAACGGTTAAGGATTCCAGAGGCATGGCTGCAGGGTGACCAGGATGGGAAATGAACATCCAGGGGTACTCAGTATTTAGGAAGGACAGACAAAAAGTAAAAGGCAGTGGGGTTGCATTGCTGGTTAAAGAGGAAATTAACGCATTAGTGAGGAAGGATATTAGCTCTGACGATGTGGAATCTGTATGGGTAGAGCTGAGAAACACTAAGGGGGAAGTAACGTTATTGGGGTTGGATATAGACCCCCAAACTGTAGTGGTGTTGTTGAAAATGGCATTACACAGGAAATTAGAGATGCATGTGATAAAGGAACATCTGTAATTATGGGTGACGTTAATCTGCATATAGATTGGGCAAATCAAATTAGTTACAATACTGTAGAGGAGGAATTCATGGAGTGTTTATGGGATGGTTTTCTGGACCAATACGTTGACAAACCAATTAAGAGAACAGGCCATCCTAGACTTGGTATTGTGTAATGAGAGAGGAATAATTGACAATCAATTTGTGTGAAACCCCTTAGAGATGAGCAACCATAGTACGATAGAATTCTTCACAAGATGGAAAGTGACCTTGTTGATTCTGAGACGAGGGTCCTGAATCTATAATAAAGGAAACCAAGAAGGTATGAGGCGCGAGTTGGCTATGATGGATTGGGAAACATTACTTAAAGGGATGATGGTGGATAGGCAATGGCAAACATTCAAAGAGCACGTGGATGAACTGCAACAATTGTTTATTCCTGTCTAGCACAAAAGTAAAATGGGAAAGTTAGTCAAACCATGGCTTACAAAGGAAATTAGAGATAGCATTAGATCCAAGGAAGAGGTATACAAATTTGTCAGAAAAAAGCAACAGACATGAGGATTGGGATCAGTTTAGAATTCAGCAAAGGAGGACCAAGGGATTGATTAAGAAGGGGGAAATAGAGTACAAGAGTAAGCTTGCGGGGAACAAAAAAACTGACTGTAAAAGTTTCTATAGGTATGTGAAGAGAAACAGTTTGGTGAAGACAAATGTAAGTCCCTTACAGTCAGAGACAGGGGAATTTATTATGAGGAACGAAGAACAACTAAATGTATATTTTGGTTCTGTCTTCACAAAGGATGACACAAATATTATACCAGAAATGTTGGGGAACACAGTGTTTCGTGAGAGAGAGGAACTGAATGCAATCAGTATTAGTCGAGAAATGGTGATGGGGAAATTGATGGGATTGAAGGCCGATAAATCCATAGGACCTGATAATATAGATCCCAGAGTACTAAAGGAAGTGGTCCTAGAAATAGTGGATGCATTGGTGGTCATCTTCCAAGATTCTATAGACCCTGGAACAGTTCCTATAGATTGGAGGGTAGCTAATGTAACCCCACTATTTAAAAAGGGAGGGAGAGAGAAAACGGAATTATAGACCAGTCAGCCTGACGTCGGTAGTGGGGAACATTCCAGAATCCATTATCAAAGATTTTATCGCAGAGCACTTGGAGAACAGTGGTAGAATCGGACAGAGTCAGCATGGATTCACAAAAAGGAAATCATGCTTGACAAATCTACTAGAATTTTTCGAGGATGTAACATGTAGAGTTGATGAGGGGGAGCCAATGTATGTGGTTTATTTGGACTTTCAGAAGGCTTTTGACATAGTCCCACATAAGAGATTAGCGTGTAAAATTAAAGTGCATGGGATTGGGGGAAGTGTATTGTGATGGATAGAGAATTGGTTGGCAGACAGGAAACAAAGAGTTAGAATAAACAGGTCTTTTTGCAAATAACAGGCAGCGACTAGTGGGGTACCACAGGGATCGGTGCTCGGACCCCAGCTATTCACAATATATATTTATGATTTAGATGAGGGAACTAAATGCAATATCTCCAAATTTGCAGATGACATGAAACTGGGGGGAGGGTGAGTTGTGAGGAGGATGCAGAGAGGCTTCAGGGTGATTTGGACAAGTTGAGTGAGTGGGCAAATGCATGGCAGATGCAGTATAATGTGGATAAATGTGAGGTTATCCACTTTGGTAGCAAAAGCAGGAAGGCAGATTATTATCTGAACGGCTATAAACTGAGAGAGGGGAATATGCAGCGAGACCTGGATGTTCGTATGCACCAGTCGCTGAAGGTAAGCATGCGGGTGCAACAGGCGGTAAAAAGGGCAAATGGTATGTTGGCCTTCATAGCGAGAGGATTCGAGTACAGGAGCAGGGATGTCTTGCTGCAATTATACAGGGCCTTGGCAAGGCCACACCTGGAATATTGTGTGCAGTATTGGTCTCCTTATCTGTGGAAGGATGTTCTTGCTATAGAGGGAGTGCAGCGAAGGTTTACCAAACTGATTCCTGGGATAGCAGGACTGACGTATGAGGAGAGATTGAGGCGGTCAGGAATATATTCGCTGGAGTTCAGAAGAGTGAGGGGGGGATCGCGTAGAAACCTATAAAATTCTAACAGGACTTGACAGCTTGGATGCAGGAAGGATGTTCCTGATGGTTGGGGAGTGCAGAACCAGGGGACATAGTTTAACGATACGGGGTAAACCTTTCAGGACTGAGATGAGGATAAATTGCTTCAACCAGAGAGTGGTGAGACTGTGGAATTCACTTCCACAGAAAGCAGTTGAGGCCAAAACATTGTATGTTTTCAAGAAGGAGTTAGATATAGCTCTTGTGGTGAAAGGGATCAAAGGATATGGGGGGAAAGCCGGAACAGGTTACTGAGTTGGATGATCAGCCATGATCATAATGAATGGCGCAGCAGGCTTGAAGGACCGAATGGCCTATTCCTGTTCCTATTATCAATGTTTCTATGTAAAAGATACAATTCTAAAGGGAGTGCAGGAACAGAGAGACCTGGGGGTAAACGTGCACAAACTGTTGAAGGTGGCAGGGCAAGTTGAGAAAGTGGATAATAAGGCAGACGGGTTCCCGGGTTTTATAAATAGAGGCAGAGAGTACAAAAACAAAGAAGTTATGGTGAATCTTAATAAAACACTGGTTCTCCTTCAACTGGAGTATTGTGTCCAGTACCGGGCGCTGAACTTCAGGAAGGATGTGAAGGCGTTAGAGATGGTTCAGAAAAGATTTACGAGAATGGTTTTAGGGATGAGGGATTTCAGTTCTGTGGATAGATTGATGAAGCTGGGGTTGTTCTTCTTGGAGAAGAGAAGGTTGAGAGGAGATTTAATAGAGGGGGCAAAATCATGACGGGTCTGGATGGAGTAGATGGAGAGAAACTGTTCCCATTGGGGGAAGGGTCGAGAACCAGAGGACACAGATTTAAAGAGAATGGTAAAAGAATCAAAAGCAATATGAGGAAATGCTTTGTTACACAGTGAGTTTTTCAGATCTGGAATGCACTGCCTGAGAGTGTGGTGGAGGCAGATTCAATCCTGGATTTCAAACAGGAATTGGAGAATTATCTGAAGAGAACAAACTTGCAGGGGTACTGGGAAAAGACGGTGGAGTGGGACAAACTCAGTTCCTCTTGCAGAGAGCCAGCACAGAGTCAATGGGCTGAATGGTCTCCTTCTGTGCAGTAACTATTCTATGAATCTATGACTCTATTATCTTGTAGATGGTAAACACTGCAGCCACGATGTGCCGGTGGTGGAGGGAGTGAATGTTTAAGGTGGGGACTAAGGTGCCGAGCAAGCAGATCACTTTGTCCTGGATGTTGTCGAGCTTCTTGAGTGTTGTTGGAGCTGCACCCATCCAGGCAAGTGGAGAGTATTCCATCACATTCCTGACTTGTGCCTTATAGATGCTGGACAGGCTTTGTGGAGTTGGGATGTGAGTTACTCACCGCAGAATTCCCAGCCTCTGACCCGCGCTTGTAGCCACAGAATTTATGTGACTGGTCCAGTTAGGTTTCTGTTCAATGGTAATCCCTAGAATGTTGATAGTGGGGGATTCAGCGATGGTAATACCGTTGAATGTGAACAGGAGATAGTTAGATTCTCTCTTGTTGCAGATGGTCATTGCCTGGCATTTGTGTGGCACGAATGTCACTTGCCACTTATCAGCCTCGATGTTATCCAGGTCTTGCTGCAAGTGGACACGGACTGTCTCAGTATCTGAAGATAATGCCTGCCATTATTTTTATGTTTCAGCAAGCTGCTTTTATAATTCCTGCCTTTAGCTTAAATATGGAATAAGTTTTACATTCAAACCTGAGTTTTATCCTCCCTGCCACCCAGAAGAGACAAACTGTTAAAGACAGCTATCAGTAGTGAAATCAGCCTGATGCCTGTTCCTGATTTGCTAAACAATCATTAAGCATCCATGGGAAGATCAGACTTGGTCGTGAGTCATCAGCTCTGCCTATTTGTCGTACAGACTGCCAGCACTCAATGAGGAGGCTCTCGAAATTAAAGAGTGGAAACCTTGGTGAGGTAGCAGCATCCCTGAATCGAACTACATTAAACATGTCACCACATTCAGGAAAAGAAAGGAGGGGAACTGCTAATAGATGGACTGCTATTGTTGTACCATTGTTTTCAAAGGGAGAAAGGGATTGACTGAATAATTACAGGCCAGGCAGCCTAACCTCCGTGCTGGGAAAAGTAGTGGAAAAAAATCTAACAAGAGGGTATAAATCATCATTTAAAAAACATGGATTAATCAAGGACAGTCAGCATGGATTTGTTAGGATAAGATCGTGTTTGACTAACTTGATTGAATTTTGAGCAAGTAACAAGGAAGGTCGATGAGGGTAGTGCATTTGGTTCCATCCACCTGTATTTTAGGAAGGCTTTTGACAAGGCCCTGCAAAGCAGGCTGGTCAGCAAATTAAAAACTCATGTGATCCAAGGGAAAGTGGCAAGTTGGATCCAAAATTGGTTCAGTGGCAGGAAGCAAAGGGTAATGCAGACATCAAATATCACAGCATCTTTATCAATGAGACAATTTTCAGCATCTGCAGTATTTTGCTTTTATTTTAGTGGACAATTTAATCTACCCGGTGTGTCAGATTTTGACAACAAAAGCCCTCCAGGGACCTTTTGTGTCAAAATAATTGGGGGGTGTATAAGAAAAGGAGCCAGCAATCAAACCAGCATTCAAAATTTATTAAACGGACAACAAGCTCCAATTACCACGGTTAACCCCAAATTCTAATTACTAACGAGTAAGGTTACAACCCAACAGCCACAAGTGACTGGTCTCCCTTGCCCGGCCTTGACTACAGAACCAGAAAATGGACTTGCAATAATAAAAACTAATAAAATTGTATATGATAATATAAAGCTTGAGTTGGTACCGGTAATATTGAATATCTCAGATATCCAGCTATCTGGCTGGTGCCCTGAGAAGACCCGAGAGTTGTACAAGGTATTACTGTAACAATTGCTGAGACAGGAATTTGGGAATGAGGGAATTAAGGCTCAGGGTGGGCCAATCCGTAAAACTCTACCACCAACTGCAGACAAAAATCAAAAAGCTAGAGAAAGATACGGACACAGAATTGCAGGACCAGAGTTGGGAGGAGAAGATTTGGGATTGGGGAATGAATTTGAATATCCACCCTTGGATTCGGATAATTTCTCATTTGCTTGTTGGAATACAGTTAATACTGGCCATAACATGGGGCATACTAGCTTGCCGATCATACAGGCGCTATGTGCAGCGAAGGAGGATGAAAACCAGAGCAAAGGCAAGGGAGACAATTTGTCTATTGAGAAATATTATTTGAGTAACCAGTAACATATAATATTAGTGAACAGTGACATTTCAAATCATGGGAATGTTTGTAGTACATACAGTTCGTGAATGGTCGAACAAATTCGAGAACATTCGAGGCAAATTGATGCAGGACAGGTACCAGTTTGGATCAATGACACCCAGTTGGAATATTTAGCGAATCACACAAATGATAAAATTACCAGGTGCCAAATCAGAAAACTTAAAGTATGGAAAGATCAGGAATGTGTAAATACAGGATCTATGAGTATTGGAGTAATGTTGTGAATACCTGTAATTCTGAGAGATAAGTTAGAGATGCAATTATACAAAGTAGAAAATATAGGGGTGATAAGGGGAAAAGATTACATAAAATACAATGATATTTTACCCTATGTTATGGAAATTGGAAAAGAGGTAATTGGAACAACATTGTCCATTGTCTGAGTGTAGTCTGGAAAACCAGGTGATCATATGCCCTCATCCTAAATATAAAATGGCAGAATCAAAATGTGGGTTTAATACCACTGTAAATTGCACCATGGAGACTAGGAAAGCATTGTCAGGGTTAACCCATGTGGCCTATATGGGAAAGGGGAGATTGCTTAACCACCACAGCGATGGAGTACCAGTATGGACATAAACGGACTTGGCCGGTGAGCAACAGTACATTTTGGTTCAACCCACAAAGACCAACCCGAGTAGGGAAGATGGAGTTGGTAGAGATACAGAAACAAAAGACAGAAACGATAACTGTGACAGAAAGTATTAAGGAGGATTTGACATATTACCTCCGGGACTATGAATATACTATTCAGCCATTGCCCACATGCTTGGGTAAAGAGAGACAGCAGTGAGACGTCATTGCTGTAGTGTACTACAGTTTGGAACAACAGTCGACGATGCTACATGATGAGATTGACAAGATAAATGATTCTATCTGGCAGGAGGACTTATGGAACTGGGGGTCAGACGTGCAGATACACCCCTGGTTTAGAATTATCCCCCATGTCCTGATAGTGGTTTTGGGTATCATGGTGTTATATGTGACCTACTTAATTTGGCAACTTTAGAAATTAATTAGGCGATGTAAGAGGATGTATGAATACAGGTTGGACAGCTACCCGAAAAGCAATTCGTGTTCGAACTTGCTCTGTCAAAGGAGGGACAATTAGTTATGCCATAGAAGGGGGAATTGTATAACCTTTTCATATATACTTAAAATGAATTAATGAATGATCAATGTACTTTATGAAATTGTATTATGTTTGTACAATCGATTATGTAACAGTGAAGCTTAAATGAGATGGCAATTGTACAAGTGTTCCACCCTTTTATATTGTAAACGAGTAACTGAAGCCCTTGCAAAACTTATGCCTTCACAGAGTTCCCGCAGGCCCCTCTTGTGGCACAAGCAGGCAATGTATTGAGTGCGACCCCTCTGGGTGTTGAAGGCTGTTTTTAGACAAATAGAGACCATTAAAGGCACCTAGGTGGGATCAAGGGATTGATTTTTAAAAATGTTTTGAGGAGTCAAGAGGGGGACTGTGGGAACGAAATTTTAGAATTTGAAGAACAGAATTTTATGGGGCATTTAAGATGAAACAATTAATCAGTCATGTGTTGCTAACAAGCTAGCTTCAGTGCTGCAGGGAGGGACAGCTTATCAGAAATGACTTCATAACTTCAGGGCTGCAGAGGCAACTTGGCCTTGCAGTTGGTACAGCGAGAGAGAGAGAGAGAGAGAGAGAGACATTGTGCTTCAACAGCACTCTTCTTATCTCATCACCCAGACATGACACAATGCTAAGGAACAGTTAGTGTGGGAAACCTACCTTTCTGATTCAGCAGTTTGCTGAGCTTTTTGCTTCTATATTATACTGTTTAAATGTTATTTGAGTAAATGGATTCATATAATCCTAGTGAATATATATACATTCATATACAAGTTGATCAGTAGAGAGAAGGTTATCATCGAATGATAAAAGGAGGGAATGTGGAAGTGAGCAGAAAGGCATGACACTATGCTTAATGGGAAATTTAGCCAAGTTAGGAATAATAGGAGCAGTTTGCTGAGCTTTGCTAGGATGACTTAATTGTTAAGAAACAGCCATAGCAGAATGCAGCTTGCAACTAATCTAACCCACAACCATCAGTCACAAGGTATCAGCAGAACCATGACAGATGTGGGGAGTGAGACCAGAATGTTCATTGCTGACTCCCTTGCTTCTGCTTTTTTATCTGACTCCTCTGCTCCTGCTTTTTATCTTGCCTGTGTAAAACAATATAATATTAGTAACAAGTATGTATTGAGAATGGAGTGTATTGTTAACCTCAATAACAGATGTACTGCATGTTATTGAAGTTGAATTGTACCACACTGATTGGTTAAACAAGGAGGTGTAGCATGAATCTTAATGTATAAACAGTAGTATCTGTATCACGAACGGTCACTTGCTCTGGTGGACCCGACAGACTCTGTTGGAGTCAGTGCCGCTGTGTCAGAGTAAGTCCGCCGGCTAATGCGCAAATAAAGTAATTGATTTTACCTACACATCCGACTCGGTATATTTACTGAACCAGACTGAAGGCAAAAAGAACTGAGATTAACATTTGTATGGCAGGAAGGTTGTTTCCAGTGGGGTTCTGCAGTGCTCAGTACTGGCTCCCTTACTGTTTGTCGTATATATCAATGATTTAAACTTGTGTCGGGGGCCTGAATAAGAAGTTTGTGTGTGATACAAAAATTGACTGTGTGGCTGAGAGTGAGGAAGAAAGTTGGAGACTGTAGGAACAGTGGCAAATGAAGATCCAATCGGAGAAATGTGAGGTAATACATTCAGGAAGGACAAACAAAGCAAGTGAATACACAATAAATGGTAGGAATCTGAGAAATGTAGAAGAACAGAGGGACCTTGGAGTGTATATTCCTTGTAAATATGGACTGAAATGACGATGTAACTGATCAATTTTCAGCTGCATACCATGACTACAGTTATGCCTGTGATGAGATAAGAATGTACATAAGGCATGATATATGAAGTCTAATTGGCCACTGTTGAATTTGTTAGCTTGATCTTTGTGGGAACACAAGGGTTAAGGGAGTGAAAATAGTAAAGAAAACCTGGGAAATTCACTGTGTGCTTCATTCTTAAGACAAGATATAAACAGTAAATGACGAAAGGCTTGTAATTATAAGAAGGCAGGATATGGACAATAAAATGAGGCCTGTAATTATGAGAGACAGGATATGGACAATAAAAAGACCAAAAGACTGTAATTATAAGAAATCAGGTATGGGATCTGCTCTTCTGTTCTTATCACAAACATTCCAATGGTACAAATACCTATGATTATCAAAATACTGGCAGGATGAATCTCATTAAGGGAATCTTGTAACATCTTCTGGTTCCATGGTCATCATTATGGTCAGGGGAATGAGGAACCTTGAAACAGTGTGAAGGAAGCCACCTGGGTGATTGAGAAAGGGACTGACATTCACAGCATGGTTGGTAACAGAGGCCGTCTATTTTGTCCTTATCACTAGCATCTGCTAGGGACTCTGTCCATGAGAGGTAACATCCACCCCTGACCACTCACAGAGCTGACATTGCAGGGAGTAAACAATCCCTGATCACCACAGGTTCTGAACACATGTCCAGAGGGGTATAAGAAAAGTGAACCCTTTGTTCTTCACTGTGCAGCCGAACCGTTGGCCGACCTGTCAGAATTAAATCTTTTCCTCTGGTTGTCTGATCAGTCTTCCAGGTGTGACCAGACACCAGAGGGAACAACTGGGCTGGGTAAGATAAAAGCATGTGCGTATCATTCTGGGAACATGTAACCCTTTATCATCCTGTTTGAGTTAATGCAGAAAGCTGGAGGGGGAAATGCCATTTCTCTGTGGTTGAATTAAAGAGATTGAAGGGCAAGGCCGGGGACTGTGTGGAAGATTCAGCTTTGTGGATATCATCCAGACAACTGGATGTGTAAACCTTTGATCTCATAGGTAAAAGTAAGAAAAGCCAATAGATTGTGAAGATTCAGCTTCTGTGGGGTATTTATAAAAAGACTCAATTGAATTGAAAGATAACAATGAGGCAAATTTGGTTAAGGGACAGTTTCCTTAGGTTCCATGTGGCCATGGATCCCAGGGTTCCATGTGCAGGCTTCCATTTTCTCACGAGCCGCAGGAGCGACAGCGGGATCTTAAAATTCAGCCTGTTATAGCAGGGCACTGAGAAAAATTCATGGTAATCAAGAAGAGTCAACATGGTTTTGTGAAAGGGAAATCATATTTAACCACTTTATTGGAGTTCTTTGAAGAAGTAACATGTGCTGTGGATAAAAGCTCATGGTATAGGGGATAACATATTGACATGGATAGAAGATTAGCTCGCTAACAGGAAACAGAGATTAGGCATAAATGGGACATTTCTGGTTGGGAAGATGTAACGAGTGATGTCTTGTTTCATTCATTCATGGGATGTGGGTGTCAGTGCCTCGGCCACCATTTATTGCCCATCCCTAATTGTCCATTTGAAGCTGCCTTCTTGAACCGATGCAGTCCATGTGAGGTAGGTCGACCCATAGTGCTGTTAGGGAGGTATTTCCAGGATTTTGACGCAGCGACAGTAAAGGAACAGCAATAAAATTCCAAGTCCAGATCATGTGTGACTTGAGGGGATGTTGCAGGAGGTGGTATTCCCATGTATTTTCTGCCCTTGTCCTTCTAGGTAGTAGAGGTTGTGGGTTTGGAAGGTACTGTCGAAGGAGCCTTGGTGCGTTGCTGCAGTGCATCTTGTAGATGGTACACACTGCTGCCACTGTGTCGGTGGTGGAGGGAGTGAATGTTTGTAGATGGGGTGTCAGCCAAGACGGTTGCTTTTTCCTGGATATTGTTGAGCTTCTTGAGTGTTGTTGAAGCTGCACTCATCCAGGCAAGTAGAAAGTCTTCCATCAGACCCCTGACTTGTGCCTTGTAGATGGTGGACAGGCTTTGAGGAGTCATGAGGTGGGTTACTCACCGCAGGATTCCTAGCCTCTGACCTACTCTTGTAGCCACAGTATTTATGTGGCTACTCCAGTTCAGTTTCTGGTGCTACAATTGAAGGGAGGGCATTGATGAAGCAACTGAAGATGGTTGGGCCTAGGACACTACCCTGAGGAACTCCTGCAGTGATGTCCGGGAGCTGAGATGATTGACCTCCAACAATCACAACCATCTTCCTTTGCGTTAGGTATGGCTCCAACCAGTAGAGAGTTTTCCCCCTAATTCCCATTGACTCCATTTTTGCTAGGGCTCCTTGATGCCGTAATCAGTCAAATGCTGCTTTGATGTCAGGGGCAGTCACTCTCACCTCACCGCTTGAGTTCAGCTCTTTTGTCCATGTTTGAACCAAGGCTTAATGAGGTCACGGGCTGAGTGACCCTGGCGGGACCCAAACTGAGCATCACTGAACAGGTTATTGCGAAGCTAGTGCTGCTTGATAGCACTGTCGATGACACCTTCCATCACTTTACTAATGATAGAGAGTAGATTGATGGGGCGGTAATTGTCTGGGTTGGACTTGTCCTGTTATTTGTGTGTAGGACATACCTGGGCAATTTTCCACATTGCAGGGTTGATGCCAGTGTTGTAGCTGTACTGGAGCAGCTTGGCTAGGGGCGTGGCAAGTTCTGGAGCACAGGTTTTCAGTACTATTGCTGGAATATTGTCAGAGCCCATAGCTTTTGCAGTATCCAGTGCCTTCAGTCGTTTCTTGATATCACGCGGAGTGAATCGAATTGACTGAAGTCTGGCATCCATGATGCTGGGGAATTCAGGAGGAGGCCGAGATGATCATCAACTCGGTAATTCTGGTTGAAGATTGTTGCAAATGCTTCAGCCTTATCTTTTGCACGATTATGCTGGGCTTCTCCATCATTGAGGATGGGGATATTTGTGGAGATTCCTCCTCCAGTTAGTTGTTTAATTGTCCACAACTGGATGTGACAGGACTGTAGAGCTTAGATCTGATCCTTTAGTTATGGGATCACTTAGCTCTGTCTATCGCATGCTGCTTATGCTGTTTGGCACGCAGATAGTCCTATGCTGTAGCTTCACCAGGTTGACACCTCATTTTGAGGTCTGCCTGGTGCTGCTCCTGGCATGCCCTCCTGCACTCTTCATTGAACCAGGGTTGATCCCGCAGCTTGATGGTTTGGTAGAGTGGGGGATATGCCGGGCCATGAGGTTACAGATTGTGGTTGAGTACAATTCTGCTGCTGCTGATGGCCCACAGTGCCTCATGGATGCCCAATTTTGCATTGCTAGATCTGTTCGAAATCTATCCCATTTAGCATGTCGGTAGTACCACGATGGAGGGCATTGTCAATGTGAAGACGGGACATTGTCTCCACAAGGAATGTGCGGTGGTCACTCTTAACAATACTATCATGCACAAATGCATCTGTGGTAGGCGATTGGTGGGGATAAGGGCGTGTGTTTTTCCCTCTTGTTGTTTCCTTCACCACTTGCCACAGATCCAGTCTAGCAGCTATGTCCTTTAGGACTCAGCCAGCTCAGTCAGTAGTGTGCTACCAAGCTACATTTGTTGATGGACATTGAAGTCCCCCACACAGAGTACATGCTGTGCCCTTGCTGTTCAAAATGGAGGAGGACTGGTTCATCAGCAGGAGGTTTCCTTGCCCATGTTTGACCTGATGCCATGAGACTGTATACCACTGTGCCGTTACCTCTACTGGGTCTGTCCTGCCGGTGGGACAGGACATACCCGGGGATGGTGATGGCAGTGTCTGGGACATTGTCTGTCAGGTATGATTCTGTGAGTATGACTATGACAGGCTGCTACTTGACTAGTCTGTCGGACAGCTCTCCCACCTTTAGTACAAGCCCCCAGATGTTAATAAGGAAGACTTTGCAGGATCAACAGGCCCAGGTTTGCTGTTGTCATTTCCACTGCCTAGCTCGATGCCGGGTCGTTCATTCCTTATTAAGTTTGTAGCGGTTAAATACAACTGAGTGGCTTGCGAGGCCATTTCAGAGAGCATTTTAAGAGTCACATTGCTGTGGGTCTGGGGTCACATGTCCGCCAGACCATGTAAGGACAGCAGATTTCCTTCCCTAAAGGACATTAGTGAAGCAGATGTGTTTTTACAACAATCGACAATGGTTTCATGCCCATCATTAGACTAACTTTTAATTCCAGATTTATTAATTGAATTCAAATTCCACCTTCTGCTGTGGTGGGATTTACACCCATGTCCCCAGAGCAATACCCTGGGTCTCTGGGTTACTTGTCCTGTGACAATACCACTGTGCCACCACCTCCCCACAGAGATCAGTACTGGGGCCTCAACTTTTTACAATTTATATAAACGACTTGGATGAAGAGACCAAAGGTCTGGTTGCGAAATTTTCTGATGACACAAAGATAGGTAGAAAAGTAAGTAGTGAAGAGGACATAAGGAGGCTACAAAGGGATATAGATAGGTTAAAGGACTGGGGTAAAGATCTGGCAAATGGAGAACAATATGGGAAAAAAATGTCCATTTTGGCAGGAAGAATAGAAAAGAAATATATTATCTAAATGGTGAGAGATTGCAGAGCTCTGAGATGCAGAGGGATCTGGGTGTCCTCGTGCATGGATCACAAAAGGTTAGTTTGCAGGTTCAACAACTAATTAGCAAAGCTAATAGATTCTTAACGTTTATTGCGAGGGGAATTGAATACAAAAGTTGGGAGGTTATGCTTCAGTTATACAGGGCATTGGTGAGACCACATCTGGAGTACTGTGTACAGTACTGGTCTCCTTACTTAAGGAAGGATGTAAATGCATTGGAAGCAGTTCAGAGAAGGTTTACTGGACTAATACCTTTTTTTTTATTCATTCATGAGATGTGAGCATCGCTGGCCAGGCCAGCATTTATTGCCCATCCCTAATTGCCCTTCAGAGGGTGGTGGTGAGCTACCTGGAATGGGCAGGTGATCTTATGGGGAAAGGTTGGACAGGCTTGGCTTGTATCCACTGGAGTTTAGAAGAGTAAGAGATGACTTGATTGAAACATATAAGATTCTGAGGGGTCTTGACAGGGTGGATGTGGAAAGGATGTTTCCCCTTGTTGGGGAATCTAGAACTAGGGGGTCACTGTTTAAAAATAAGGGGTCACCCATTTAAGACAGAGATGAGGAGAATTTTCTTCTCTCAGAGGTTTGTGAGTCTTTGTAACTCTCTTCCTCAAAAGGCAGTGGAAGCAGAGACTTTAAATATTTTACATCAGAGGTAGATAGATTTTGATAAGCAAGGGGTGAAAGGTTATCGGGGGCAGGCGGGAATGTGAAGTCGAGGCTACAATCAGATCAGCCATGATCTTGTTGAATGGTGGAACAGGCTCAAGGGGTTGAGTGGTCAACTCATGTTCCTAATTCATATGTACGTATATTCGTAGGTCAGTTTGTGAGTTTTGTTTTCCATTGATAGATCCTGCATGGTTATATTCACCTGTTCATCAGCTATCAGTGTCATGCACAGGGATTGATCACACAGGGAAAGACCCTATCAGTGACTCCAGTAACATCATGCCCAAGGGGAGAGTGAGGATCACTCCTGGATATAAGGGGGTCTTTTCCTTTATCTGACACTGCAATCGAGATAGCCTGGCCAGATATTGGAAGAGGATCCCTCTTGATTGATTGATCATCGATCAGTGGGAACTTGGTGAGATTAAAGACAGACGGGGTGAGAGTCTGTGGGTATCATTGGTAACAGTGATTTCAAAGTCATATTCACTGGGATTGTCGTGCTATTTCACTGGAATTCTATGTAATCTACGTGTAATCTTTAATCATGTTCTTGAAAGCCACACGGAGTAAAGCTAAGGGTACTTCAACAGACTCATGAGTGTTAGCATTTATCTCCTTATTGGATCAAATCCACATGACAGCTAGTGAACTGTGTACAGTTCTGGTCACCACATCACAAGAAAGATGAGATCACACGAGACAGGATACAAAAAAGATTCACAAGGATGTTTCCAGCAATGGAGAATTTTAACAATGAGGAAAGGTCAGACAGGATGGAGTTGTTTTCTTTGGAACAGAGGAGGCTGAGGGAAGGTTTAATTGAGGAGTATAAATTTGAGCAGCCCAGACAGAGTGAAGAAGAAGGACCCATTTCTGTTAGCAGAGAGGTCAATAACCATGGGGCATTGATGAAAAGTAATTGAGAAAAGGATGACAGGGGAGTTGAGGAGAATTCTTTTCACCCAGGGGGTGGTGGGAGTCTGGAACCGACTGCCTGAAAGGGTAGTCGAGGCAGAACCCCTCATTGTATTTGAAAAACACCTATATATGCAGATGTGATGCTGTTACTGACAGGGATACAGACCAAGAACTGTAAGGTGTATTAGACTGGATAGCTCTTTTTCAATCAGCACAGGCACAATGGGCCGAATGGTCTCCTCAGTGACAAAAATCTTTCTATGTTTCTACTTCCTGAGAGTGTTTGATGGGGACAGTGTCGAGGGAACTTTACTCTGTATTTAACACTGTGCTGTACCCACTCTGAGAATGTTTGATGGGGACAGTGTCGAGGGAACTTTACTCTGTATTTAACCCTGTGCTGTACCCACTCTGAGAATGTTTGATGGGGACAGTGCAGAGGGAACTTTACTCTGTATTTAACCCTGTGCTGTACCCACTCTGAGAATGTTTGATGGGGACAGTGCAGAGGGAACTTTACTCTGTACTTAACCCTGTGCTGTACCCACTCTGAGAATGTTTGATGGGGACAGTGTCGAGGGAACTTTACTTTGTATTTAACACTGTGCTGTACCCACTCTGAGAATGTTTGATGGGGACAGTGTCGAGGGAACTTTACTCTGTATTTAACACTGTGCTGTACCCACTCTGAGAATGTTTGATGGGGACAGTGTCGAGGGAACTTTACTCTGTATTTAACACTGTGCTGTACCCACTCTGAGAATGTTTGATGGGGACAGTGCAGAGGGAACTTTACTCTGTATTTAACACTGTGCTGTACCCACTCTGAGAATGTTTGATGGGGACAGTGCAGAGGGAACTTTACTCTGTATTTAACCCTGTGCTGTACCCACTCTGAGAATGTTTGATGGGGCAGTCTAGAGGGAGCTTTATTCTGTATCTAGCTCAAGCTTTACCTGCCCTGGGTGTGTGCGAGACAGTGTGAGTTAGAGTGAGAGTATGAGAGAGATAGCCAGTGTGTTTCTGAGAATGTGCGAGATCGGTGGATGCGAATGAGACGATGAGAGAGTGAGTGTGTGAGACAGTGTGAGAGAGTGAGTGTGTGTGAGTGTGAGAGAGTGAGTGTGTGTGTGTGAGACAGTGTGAGAGACTGAGTGAGTGTGAGACAGTGTGAGAGTGAGTGTGTGTGTCACAGTGTGAGAGACTGAGTGAGTGTGTGTGAGACAGTGTGAGAGACTGAGTGAGTGTGAGACAGTGTGAGAGTGAGTGTGTGTGTCACAGTGTGAGAGACTGAGTGAGTGTGTGTGAGACAGTGTGAGAGACTGAGTGAGTGTGAGACAGTGTGAGAGTGAGTGTGTGTGTCACAGTGTGAGAGAGTGAGTGTGCGTGAGACAATGTGAGAGAGTGTGTGTGTGTGACAGTGTGAGAGAGTGAGTGTGTGTGAGTGTGAGAGAGTGAGTGTGTGTGAGACAGTGTGAGAGAGTGTGTTTGAGACAGTGTGAGAGAGTGAGTGTGTGTGTGACAGTGTGAGAGAGTGAGTGTGTGAGAGGCAGTGTGAGAGAGTGAGTGTGTGTGAAACAGTGTGAGAGCGAGTGTGTGTCAGACAGTGTGAGAGAGTGTGAGAGAGTGAGTGTGTGTGAGTGTGAGAGAGTGAGTGTGTGTGAGACAGTGTGAGAGAATGATTGTGTGTGAGAGAGTGTGAGAGAGACTATTGATAGAGATTGTGAGAGAGAGATAGTCTAATAGAGAGAGTATGTAATACAGCCCCTGAACCATAGCCCAGCTCAGTCTGACCACTCTATTGACTCGGGAAGCTGCAAATGAATTACTGCACTAAATAGCTGAAATCACTGTTTACAGAGGAGCTCAGACTGAATGCAACAAAATAGTGGATCAGTCCTGAAAGAAATTAGAATAAATTTTAATCTGAAATAGAGCCATGTACTAAACACAGGAGCTGTGTCCTAAACACAGTGGCAGCTCTCACTGCTGGGAGCATTTTCAGATCCCCAATGATTTCTGGTGTCATTCAGTTCATGGAAGTCTGTGGATAAATATTACATTCATGGACTGGAAACACTGGGTCCCACCTCTCGTCTGCTCTCAGTTGTTTTGTTTATTAATTAATTGACTGATTGATATAACCGGATATTTCACCGCACTCTTTACCTGCTCTCTGAACTTGGACTGAGTAGCTCCATAAATAAATGTGTTTGTGCAGCAACTTAAATTGAGCAGCACAGTTCCAACATGTCCAAAGTAATATACAAAATCTCTGGAATTGTTGGGATCACTTCCTGCGATGTTATAATATAAGAAATATAGAACATATACTGACCACAGAAGTATAAAGTTGCCGGATATGGTGAAGAGTAAAATCATAGACTTCCTTCTGCTCTCCATCTCTGGGTCACTGCGATTCTCTCCCTTGCTCTGACCCCTCAGTCCCTTACGGACTCGACTGGCCACTAAAATGTGTCTGACTGTCAGAGCGTTGAGCAACAGAATTAAAGTGAATGGGAGCAATGGAGTTAAAACTGTATGAAACCATTTAAATCCCACCCATCTGGGATCAGTATAATAGACTGGCTTTGTAATACAGAGATAAGGTACATTGTCGATTCTCCCATAAGATTCATATCTAAAGTAGAAGGGGACATTTCTTAAACAGAGCAGAATGCAGGTTGTTGCTAGAACCACAGCCGCAGTTTTCTCGGTGCAATATTTAGTTTTCAGCTTCTGGCAACAAATGGCCACAAATCGATCAAAGGTGAAAGTGACGGTGAACCAGACAGAACACTCTGTAGCTGCACAACTCAGGACATAGATAATACTACACACAGGGGTGATGTCCAGAAAACACAATGGGAAATAATAATGACTTATCTGTCTCAGTATGACCTCAGTGATAATGACCAGTAGGTCTGCCGTTGCCATGGCCACCAGGTAGTGAGTGGTGCAGGTGGAGAGTCCACAGTGTCCACGGGACAGGATCACAATCGTCACTAAATTAACTGTAAGGGGAAAAGAGACTGGAAATCACTGATCAAATATTCTCCATGTCTGAGAAGAGACAATAAGTATTTGAGTAAAAATAAAATAATGATACTGTGATAATGTTGAAAACACTCAGCAGGTCAGGTAGTATCAGTGTAGAGAGGCACAGAGTTAATGTTTCAGGCTGATAGTCTTTCATTAGAACTGGAAGATATTAGAGATTAACAGTTTTCAAGCAATGATGGAACCAGTCAAAAGTGAGCTGGAGGGAGAGGAAAGAACAAAGGGGAAGGTCTGTAATCGGATGGAGGGCAGGAGCGATTCAATGACAAAAGCGATGATGGTGTAAGGAGAATGGGGCAATTAAAGAAACAGAAGATGGGTCCAGAGGAGGTGTAAATGATTCCAGCAGAATAACAGAGGGAGAGGGAAGCATGGAAAATCTTCCCAAGAGCAGGAGGCTCCAGTGGTCTGGGAATATAATGGAGAATGGTGGGTGTGTCGTGTAGTGTTTGATTGATCTGTGTTTGATTGTATTAGTCTTTCCAATTATCTGTGTTCACAGTGTTTGAGTGCTTAAGCCTCTGGATGGAGCTGAAGAGTTGAAATTGAAAGCAAAAGAGAAAGATCAAAATGTACTGCAGAAAAACACAGACTGTTCTAAAGAAGAGATTGTACTAAGATCGAGAGTGAACCACAATTTAAAGTTGGAGATTTGGTTTGAATCAAATATCCAAATCGCAACCACAAACCTGCTTCATCAATATCAGGTCCAAAGTAGATTAAACGTTTGTTAGGTACCAATGCTTACCTGTTGTCTGACAACAGCAAGTGGAATGTGAGATGTTTGATAAAGAGCAGACCAGGATATTCTGAGGATATTGGTTATGAGGATACATTTCCTTTTCCTATGAGTGATATTGATCATTCGCTTCATCAAGCTGATCAAACAGATCCATAACCTTAAATTCATAAATGTAATTGCAGAGCTAAGAGACTTTCCTAACTCAAAGACTATTTCTGTACTTAGAGAAAACAGACAAGTCGAACACTAAGACATAACTTGATGTATTTATGTTTGATGTTTAGAATACTTTAATTCAAAAATAATATCTTCAGTCTAAAGGGGGAAAATGTAATGTTTGATTGAAATGAGTTTGATTCTATTAGCCTGTCCACTTATCTGTGTTCATTGTGTTTGATTGCTTAAGCCAATGGGTAGAGCTGAAGCGTTGAAACTGAAACCAAAGGAACAAGACTAAAATGTTCTGCAGAAAAACACAGACTGTTATGAAGAAGACATTGCACTGAGATCTAGTCAAAGCTGAGATAGTTTAATCTGCTCTAAATAAACTAGCTAGTGATTTAATACAAGTGTGATATCTGCATTGCTTTGAGATAAATCAGAGATACAAAATATATCCAGCAACCCGGCATGTACAGAACAGGTAGACCCAGACATAGGAACCAGCTGATTGGCCATGTCATTGGGCGGGGCAGGGGGGTCCGACCCGGCCATTTAAATGAGCTGCTACACTGATTAACGTGGCAGCTCTGCAATGTGCTACTACATGAAGTAAATGAGGTGAATAACATTTAAGGGGAAGCTAGATAGGTATGTGAGGCAGAAAGGAATAGTAGGACATGCTGATGGGGTTCGATGAGCTGGGACAGCGAGAGATTTGTGTGGAGCATAAAGACAAACATTAACCAGTTGGACTGAATGGCAAGTTTCTGTTCTGTAACTTTTATGCAGCGCACGATTTATTTCATTTGTCTTGCTCAGCCCCCACCTGCCAAGAATGAGGCACATTCATTTTGTGAACATTTAATTTGAAACTGTTACTGGAGTGAAGAAAGGACTTGTTAAACAGATCAGCCGTGGCGGGAAAAGACATTTGCATACTAACAGACAGTGATTGGAAGGACAAAGCACCATTCCCAAACACATGTGTTCAGATGAAGGGTCACTGACCTGAAACGTTAACTCTACTTCTCTCTCTCTCAGATGCTGCCAGACCTGCTGAGTATTTCCAGTGTTTCTTGCTTTTATTATTATTAATTCTTTACAGCTGTTATTAACTGCCCCTGGACTCATGTCTATATTGTGGAACCCTGAATTGTGTGTTCCTCAGTAAAACGTGTCTCTCCTCGCAGTGACACATCTCACTGAGCTAAGGGCAGTGCTCACTGCAGCTGACATGTGTAGAGACTGTGAATCAGAGATAAAAACTGGATCATCAAACCTGAATCAGTTTGCAGAAGTGGACGTTTTAATAACCACAGCCCAAAATTCATCCTGCGTAACAGCAAGATAATAAAATTCAGCACTCAGGACTCACAGATTCTCAGGACCGTGTTGGGGTAGGAGATTAATTAGCACCAGAAGGTGTTCACAGTAACTCTGTGTAGCGTAAGGAGATCATTATACAGAGGATTTGAATACTGTAGCAGTGCGGTCCTGCTGTTTAACTGTCAGTAAATAGTTAGTATCTGTTTCTGTTGGTGCAGTTCAATAGCAAACAGAGCAATATCAATACATTTCACTTCATAAAATTATTACCAAACATCTGCAACCAATAAAACTCTCCCTCTTCACCATTGATTACAACTGTAAAACATGAAGTCAGCTCCATGGAAGGTAGAGATTAGTGTCCTAAAATAATGATTTCAAGTAGAACCTGATTGCTCCACTCCCGTTAGTGACCCACACTCAGTACAATTCTACAGTGACAGATACTCCCAGTAATGCATGGACACTGGGATCAGGTGTTCCACTCCGGTTAGTGACCCACACTCAGTACAATTCTACAGTGACAGATACTCCCAGTTATCCATGGTCACTGGGATCAGGTGTTCCACTCCGGTTAGTGACCCACACTCAGTACAATTCTACAGTGACAGATACTCCCAGTAATGCATGGACACTGGGATCAGGTGTTCTACTCCGGTTAGTGACCCACACTCAGTACAATTCTACAGTGACAGATACTCCCAGTTATACATGGTCACTGGGATCAGGTGTTCCACTCCGGTTAGTGACCCACACTCAGTACAATTCTACAGTGACAGATACTCCCAGTTATACATGGTCACTGGGATCAGGTGTTCCACTCCGGTTAGTGACCCACACTCAGTACAATTCTACAGTGACAGATACTCCCACTAACACCTTCCTTCAGACAGTTACTTGCACTGAGTTCTGATTTAGCAGTATACAATATTCCACTAAAGGCAGTAACTGGATAATTTAGAAAGTCTGTGAGTTACAAACAGAGATTAATTTTCAGTTGAGGCAATGGAATAAAATCACAGAGATAATTCAGTTCATTTAACTTAAGGAAATGATATCACTGATCTGGTCTCTGTATAACAGTGAGCAATAGATCAGCAATGTAACATTATCAGTCACAGAGAAAAAAAAACAGAGACACATATTAACACAATCTCACTGGTTGGAATCACTTACCAGGAACACCAATTACTGCAAGGACCAGGTAATATATCTTAATGACACTGTGAAATGTTTCGTACATTTTCTGTGAAGTGATCTGTCCCTTCGTACTGCAGACAATCTCTCTCTGTATTAAACTCTGAGTCAGTACATTCCCTGATCCTTTAATTTATACCCTGTGGAATCTCCATGGGG
The DNA here is from genome assembly GCF_036365525.1 of Heterodontus francisci. NCBI lineage: Eukaryota > Metazoa > Chordata > Chondrichthyes > Heterodontiformes > Heterodontidae > Heterodontus > Heterodontus francisci. The sequence continues at coordinate 206,424,766 of NC_090375.1, read as the reverse complement.
GATATTGAGGTTGCAACATTGTTCAAATTGTTTTCTTGAATTTGAACAAACCGATTTCGACATCGAGTTCAGTCTGTGTTGTGATCGAATATATTTAGTGCTGAGAATTATTTGGAAAACTTCAAAGACTGAACAATTCTGATCACATTATTTAATTAATGAAAATTAGAAACTCTATTCTCCCAGCAATGAGTTTGTTCTCTCAAACACCATCAGTCCCATCTCTAGATCTCACATTGTTTCAGTGACTGTGACCATTCAGATATTAAATTCCAACTGTTCGAGTGTCTCTCTCAGGACTGTTCCACTGCACTCTGGGATGTGGCTGCCCTCTTTAACTGTGGACAATCAGTTAAGTGATTAAAGTGGGTTATTTGTGACAATACATTGCAGAATTCAACTCATCCAGAGTCTGAAACTAATTCAACTACACAAACTGATACGGCAACTCAGTCTAATACAGCACCTCAAACTAATACAATGCTTTAATCCAAAAGTCGAAGAGATTTAGTAGTTGGCAGGAAAAAAGATAAAGGTGCAAGGGGAGAGCCAACAGTGCAACAGCCCCGACAAACAAATTTCTCTGCAGCACCTGTGGAAGAGCCTGTCACACTAGAATTGGCCTTTATAGCCACTCCAGGCACTGCTTCACAAACCACTGACCACCTCCAGGCACGTATCCATTGTCTCTCGAGATAAGGAGGCCCAAAAGAAGAAGAAGAAGAATCCAAAAGAGCACTTCATTCTTTTAATTCTGTTGGTGGGATATGGGCATTGCTGCTCGGTCAGCATTTATTGCCCATCCCTAATTTCCCTTGAGAAGATGCTGATGAGTCACCTTCTTGAACTGCTGTTACCATGTGGTGTAGATTACACCCACAATGCTGTGAGGGAGGGAGTTCCAGGTTTTTGACCCAGCAACAGTGAAGGAACGACGATATAGTTCCAAGTCAGGATGATGGGTGACTTGCAGAGGAACTTGCAGGTGGTGGTGTTCCCATGTGTCTGCTGTCCTTGTCCTTCTAGGTGGTAGAGGTCATGGGTTTGGAAGATGGTACACCCTGTTGCCGCTGTGCGTTGGTGATGAAGGGAGTGAATGTTAAAGTGGTGGATGGGGTGCCAATCAAGTGGGCTGCATTGTCCTGGATGGTGTCGAGCTTCTTGAGTATTGTTGGAGATGCACCCATCCAGGAAACTGGAGAGCATTCAATCACTCCCCTGATTTATGCTTTGTAAATGGTGGACAGGCTTTGGGAGTTGGGAGGTAAGTTACTCGTTACAGAATGTCCTGCTTCTGACCTGCACTGAGAGTCACACTATTTAGGTGGCTGATCCAGTTACGTTTCTGATCAATGTTAACCTCCAGGATGTTGATGGTGGAAGATTCAGCAATGGTAATGCCATTGAATGTCATATGAAGGTATGAACATGCAAATTAGGAGCAGGAGTAGGCCACTTGGCTCCTCGGGCCTGCTCCACCAGTCAATAAGATCAGGGCTGCTCTGATTGTAATGTCAGTTCCACATTCCCGCCTAAGGGGTAAAAGGTAAAAGGGATTTTGATTTACAGCTGTTTCTTAGGAGTAGAAGGAATAATAAAAATAAATAAGTTTGTCACATTATGGTGGGATGTTTTCGGTACAGTGAGGTGTCCCAAAGTCAAATAGTCAGATGCCACTCGAAGTCTCTCCAGGCGAGGTTGATGAACAGTCTTTGATGGGTAGGTGTTCAAGGCAATTTGACTGCAGGACTAGCAGGTGTCACACAGGTCTTTCAGCAGGGGTGTAGCAAATGGTCTGCTCAGGACTCACAGCAGCAACACAGCAGTCGAAGTTTTGTTCAGGTTCCAGGATTTCCCAAAACACAGGAGGTTGCAGGAACCACACTAGATGCAGGAATTCTTCAGAGACAGGAGGCAATAGGAATCTCACTGGATGCAGGAATTCTTCAGAGACAGGAGGCAATAGGAATCTGCCAGCTTTCAAATGCAGGATTTCTTTTCAACACCTCCAAACTCCCAAAGCCTGTCCACCATCGACAAAGCATAAATCAGGGGTGTGATTGAATGCTCTCCAGTTGCCTGGATGGGTGCATCTCCAACAATACTCAAGCCTCATTTACAGAGGGGGGTCTTTTTCCCCAGTCTCCAGGCAGGTCAGGTCTAAGTTTCAAATGCCTGCTCTTTGTCCAACTCACTGGTTTTTAAAAGTCCAGAGTGAAAGCAAAAAGCCTTCCTGAGCTGATCACGTGACCAGACAGAGAATCTCCACCATCATTCAAAGTGTTGCTTTGAGGAGGTCAAACCCCTGGCTGGCTTCCTTGTAACCCTTTGCTTTCCTATTATTGCAAACAAAGTCAACATCCAAAAATTCCAGCTATTTGCAGGTCCAAGACCACTGGAAATCCTTTTTTTTTCAGTTTATAAAACACACAGAGAATTTTAACATTTTGGTGCAAAAATACAACTTCTTGTAACAAGTGTCTGTGGTGTCTAGTGTTTTCTATATAACCCTTTGGGAATATCATACTCCTCTCCCCCATCTTCCTTACACCAGTAATGACCCTGACATGAGAAACTGCTTCTCTGTCCTTTTTGAGAGAGAGAGGAAAACAGCTTCTCTGTGGCTCTGTTTCACACAATGCCTACTGTTTCGATAAGAATTGTGTATCACTCTGAGAATTATCATTTATTAAAGGGTTCCATTTCTTACACATTGAATTCAGCCTTACCTAAATCTAGAATCATAGCAGCTGTTTTACATTTCTTTCTTTCAAACACTATGTTGATCTCAATCATATTATGATTGCTATTAGATAAATGTTCACACAGCATTAGACTGTTGACTAAACCTGGCTCATTACTCACTACTAAATCTAACATGTACTGCCCCCCTGTTGGTTCCAGGATGTATTGTTGCAGAAAATTATCTCGGACATACTGAAGAAATTCACTATCTTTCTGACATGTGCTGGTCTGTTTATTCCAATAAAATGAAAGTTAAAATCCTCCATTAAAACCACTCTACCTTTGTTACATGCTTGTCTAATTTCTGCATTTACAAGCTACCACTCCACAGAGACTTCCAGGGATCTATATACAACTCCCGCTAGTCTTAAATCATTTTCTCCTTCTTAATTGTACTCAAAGTCTCCACCACACGATGGCCAAATCTAAAGCCCCCTGGAGGTCAAGGAGCGGACAGGGTAAGATAGGGTAGACAAGGAAAGCTTTTGTCTGACACCGAGAACTCAATACTACAGAAAACCGAGAGGAGTATAGAAAGTGGACGGGTGAAATCAAAAAGGAAATTAGGAAAGCAAAAAGATGGCATGAAAGAATATTAGCAAGAAAAGTCAAGGAAAACCCAAAAATATTTTATCAAAACATTAAGAGTAGGAAGATAACTAAGGAATGAGTAGGGCCCATAAAAGACCGGAAAGGTAACCTATATGTACGGATGGAAGATGTTGGAGTACGTACTGACTGTATTCACAAAAGAGGGGGATGATGTAGGTATTGTAGCTGAGGAAGAGGGGGGTGAAGTACTGGATGTGATAAACATAGGGAGACAGGAAGTATCAATGGGATTAGCATTTTTGAAATTGGATAAATCACCAGGGCCAGAGGGAATGTACCACAGGCAGTTAAAAGAAGCCAGGGAGGAAATAGTGGAAGGTCTGACCATCATTTTCCAGTCCTCACTGGATACAGGTGTGGTGCTGGAGGACTGGAGGATTGCTAACCTTGTATCACTGTTTAAAAAAGGAGTGAGGAATAGACCAAATAATTACAGGGCAGTCAGTCTAACCTTGTTGTGGGCAAATTACTGGAATCAATTCTGAGAGACAGGATAAACTGTCACTTAGAAAGGCACGGAATAATCAAGGATAGTCAACATGGATTTGTTAAGGGAAAATCGTGTCCAACTAACTTGATTTTTTTCAAGAAGTAGCAAGGAGGATTGATGAGGGTAGTGCAGTTGATATGGTCTATTTGAATGTTAGCAAGGCTTTTGACAAGGTCCCATATGGAAGACTTGTTAAAAAAATAAAAGCCATGGGATTCAGGGAATGTACCAAGGTGGCTCAGTGACAGGAAACAAAGGGTAATTGTTGATGGAAGTTTTTGCGACTGGAGGGCTATTTCCAGTGGCGTTCCGCAGGGCTCAGTACTAGGTCCCCCGCTGTTTGTGGTATATAATAACGATTTGGATGTAAATGTAAGAGGAATGATCAAGAAGTTTGCAGTCGCCACAAAAAATGGCCACATGGAAGATAGTGAGGAGGATAGCAATAGACAGCAGGAAAATAGACTGGTCAGGTGGGCAGAAAAAGTAGTAAATGGATTTCACCAGGAGAAGTGTGAGGTGATGATTTGGGGAGGTCAAACAAGGGAAAGGAATACACAATAAATGGGAGAATACGGAGAGGTGTTGTGGGATCTCAGTTGCAGGATCTCATTAGTTGCACACAAAGTCCAACTGTAGCTTTAAGAAACTTTATTGCAGTACGAAATGGTTGCATCACCAGATCAGCAAAGTGAACAACAACACCTGCGCTCTCCTCTCTTCTTCCTGCGCAGGGAAATCAAGCCTTTCTTATAGTTCTTCATACAAATCAGTGACACCCCCTTTATGTTTCCAATTGGTTTACAAACTTCGCAGTTTCTTGGTGTCAGGGCCTGATTGGGGTACTGCCTTGTCACCTTCTTACTCCAGCAGTTTCTCATCCCCCTATCTCCTTGCACCGTTGATTACTAGACAATAGGCGGCTATTAAGCAGTCTGCAGCTGTCCTGTTAGTTTCTGCTTGTTTGCTTCTACTGATAAGCTGTCTCTGCAGCACTGAAGTTACTTTATTATTTCTGATAAGCTGTCTCTGCAGTTCCGAGGTTAGTTTGTTAGTATTCTATAATTAATTGATTAGTTCACATTAAATGTCCCCATTGTTCTGTCCCCACAGGTGAAGAGGAAGTGAGGACCTTGGGGGAGTAAATGTCTACAGATCCCTGAAAGTAGCAGGACAGGTCAATAAGGTGGTTAAGAAGGCATTTGGAATCCTTTTCCTTATTAGCCGAGGTATAGAATATAAGAACAGGGAGGTTATGCTGCAACTGTATCAAACATTAGTTAGGCCACAACTTGAGTACTGTGTGTTGTTCTGGTTACCTAATTACACATAGAATGTAATTGCACTGGAGAGGGTACAGAGATTTACAAAGATGTTGCCAGGACTGGAAAAATGCAGCTATGATGAAAGGTTGGATAGGCTGGGCTTGTTCTCCTTGGAACAGAGGAGGCTGAGAGGAGATTTGTTTGAGATGCAAAATATTGTGAGGGGCCTGGGTAGAGAGGATGGGAAGGGCCTATTTACCTTAGCAGAGGGGTCAGTGACTAGAATAGATTTAAAGTGAATGGTAGAATGATTAGAGGGGAGATGAGAAAAAATGTTTTCACCCAGAGAGTGGTGGAGGTCTGGAACTCACTGCCAAAAATCCTCAACTCATTTGAAAGTTGGCTGGATATGCACCTCAAGTGCCGGAACCTGCCAGGCTATGGACCAAATGCTGCAAAGTGAGATTAGGCTTGGTGACTCTTTTTTGGTCGGCACAGACACGATGGGCCAAGTTGTCACTTTCTGTGCTGTAAATGTTCTATGATTCTATGACGACCTGTTTACCTTTCAATATGTTCTCTTTCATCATTGAACTGATTTCATCATTAATCATGAAGGCTACTGCTCCCATTCTACCATTTCCCTCGTTTTTCCTGCAGATGTTATATCCTGGTATATTTAGCTCCCAGTCCTCACCATCATGCAGCCATGTCTCAGAATTCCCTACATTCTGGAAAGGTCCCAGCCGACTGGGAAACTACAAATCTAACACCTCTATTCAAGAAAGGAGTGAGGCAGACAGCAGGAAACTGTCAGCCAGTTAGCCGAACATCTGTCATTGGGAAAATGTTAAATTCCTGCAATAAGGAAGTTGTAGCAGGACATTTAGGAAATCCTGATAAAATCAGGCAGAGTCAACATGGTTTTGTGAAAAGGAAATCGTGTTTGATAATTTTATTGGAGTTCTTTGTGTCTGTAACAAGCAGGGTGAATAAAGGGGAACTGGTAGATGTAGTATATTTGTATTTCCAAAATGCATTCGATAAGGTGCCACATAAAAGGTTACCACACAAAATAAGAGCTCATGGTGCTGGGGGTGTTATATTAGCATGGATAGAGAACTGGCTAACTAACAGGAAATAGACAATTGGAATAATTGGGGCATTTTCAGGTTGGCAAACTGTCGCTAGTGGAGAGCCACAGGGATCAGTGCTGGGGCCTCAACTATTTATGATCTATATTAATGGCTTGGATGAAGGGACTGAGTGTATTCTAGCCAAATTTGCTGATGATCCAAAGATAGGTAGGAAACCAGTTGTGAAGAAGACACAAAGAGTCTGCAAAGGGATATAGATAGGTTAAGTGAGTGGGCAAAAAAATTGGCAGATGGTGAATAATGTGTGAATAGATGAGCTTGTCCACTTTGGTAGGACAAAAAGAAAAACAGAATATTATTTACGTGGGGAGAGACTACAGAATACTGTGGTGCAAGGGATCTGGGTGTCCTTGTACATGAAACACAAAATGTTAGCTTGCAGGTATAGCAAGTAATTCAGAAGACAAACAGAATGTTGGCCGTTATTGCAAGGGGGATGAAGTACAAAAATAGAGACGTTTTGCTACAACTGTACAGGGCTCTGGTGAGACCGTATCTAGAGTACTGCATACAGTTTTGGTCTTCTTACTTAAGGAGGGATACACTTGCATTGGAAACAATTCAGAGAAGATTCACACTGCTGATTCCTGGGATGAAGGATTGTCTTATAAGGAAAGATTGAGCAGGTTGGGCCTATACTCAATGGAGTTTAGAAGATTGGGAGATGATATTATTGAAACATATAAGATTCCGAGGGGGCTTGACAGGGTGGATGATGAGAAGATGTTTACCCTCGTCTAGAACCAGGTGACACAGTTTCCAAAATTACGGGTCACCCATTTAAGACAGAAATGAAGAGGAATTTCTTCTCTCAGAGGGTCGTTAATCTTTGGAATTCTCTTCCCCATCGAGCAGTGGAGGCTGAGTCATTAAATATATTCAAGGCTGAGAGAGACAGAGTTTTGAACTATCGGGGAGTCAAAGGTTATGGGGAACAGTCAGAAAAGTGGAGTTGAGGTTCGAGTGGCCTACTCCTGCTCCTATTTCTTATATTCTTATGTTTTTACACAATAAAGTTACAGTTAATTGTTAAATTGGGCTTGATAACCATTGCACAGAGTCGTAAAGTTACAGTTAATTGTTCAATTGGGCTTGATAACCATTACACAGAGCAGTAAAGTTACAGTTAATTGTTCAATTGGGCTTGATAACCATTACACAGAGTCGTAAAGTTACAGTTAATTGTTGAATTGACATAATATCCAATTCACAGGTGTAAGAATCTCCACTTAATTGTTATAATTCCTTTGATAATTAATACACTGAGTCTAATGTTGTTATATTGGCCTTGATAACTAATACACAAGTTATATTGTTACGGCAAATTGTTCTATTGAACTTGAAAACTATACAAAGGAAATCTGCTGTCCCTACCTGGTCTGGCTGGAAAAGACATTTGCATTTTAACAGACAGGATTTGGAAGGACAAAAGAGCCATTCCCTGACACATTCAACCCACAATGGACTTTTGTTCACCAGACATTGAAGGTGGGGGAGCTCACATTCCAGGTTGACTGCTAAGATTGCCGAATACACAAACGGGCATGGTCAAACCAGCTGGTCACATGAATAATTTGCTGGGCAACCTGAGTTTTTTGAATTTCTACAAACAGTTTGGGCAGAAAGCTGTTTGCTCCAGGACTGAGAAGATCTCTCCTGTCTGCTCCCATCTCTTTCTCACAAGCCTCTGAATCCACTGAAAACACATGAACCCGAAGAGAGAAAAGTCTCCTACAGCGAACAAGGTTTAAGAAGAATACAGGGCCCACTGAAAGGCAAGATCTATCTACAATCAAAGGCTCTACAGTGAGCTCGAAGATCCAAAACACAAAAAAACCTCCTCAGATATTGCCTCAAACTTTTCCACTTGAATTCTTCCGTTTTCTTTCTGTCTCTATTTGCATGTGTGCATCACGTGTGCATGCTCGCGCAGGCGCGTTGTGTATCCATAGACATCAACCAGATTAGAGTTTAAGTTTAAGTTTAATAAATTTCAACTTTCCTTATTTAAAGTTAAGAAAGGCTGTTTGTGCTGATTTCTTTGTCTTATAACTGGAAAGCGGTGGACAAAGATTCACCAAGGGGGAACGAAAAACACTGTGTGTTTAAAATTAAACTCTGTTACGGTAAGACCACGTGAAGGCTGAGAGGGACCCCCAGCCACCTTTCTCACCTGGTCAAAGCAACCAATACTGAGGGAAATAAAATTGTTAAATTGGACTTGTTAACCGAAACACAGGGGAATAAAGTTACATGTAATTATTAAATTGGAACTGATAAACAATATGTGGGGAAATAAAGTTACAGTTAATTGTGATCTAGAATATAACAAAAACACTGGCGAATGAAATTAATTAATCATTAATTTGGTCCTGAGAGCGAATGCCTGGGGTACAATGCTATAATGAAATTATTTTTACAGTTAAATGTGAAATAATTGTGAAATAATAACTAATATGCAGTTGGATAAAGCTACAGTTAATTGTTTGGCTTGATAACCAGTACACAGAGCAATAAAGTTAGAGTTGGGTGTTAAACTGGACTTGATATTTAATACACAGGACTATAATGTTACATTTCATTGTTAAATTGGACATGGTAATTGAAGCATACTTTAAACAATTAAAGATGATTGTTCAATGGGACTTGATTACCATTACTAAGGGCAATTACCTTACAGTTAATTGTTAAATTGGACATGATAACCAATACACAGTGGAATGAAATTGCAGTTAAATTGGGCTTGATCACCATTCCACAAGATTCATAGAGTTACAGTTACTTGTTCAATTTATCATGATAACCAATGCACAAGGTATTTTAGTTACAATTAAATGTTACGTTGGACTGCAAAATGAATACACATGATTATCAATTTAATTTAATTGTTATGTTTGTCTTCAACTAATACAAAGGTTATAATGATACAGTTAATTGTTATTTCGGGCTTCACAAGTTAGTTATGACAATTATTGCACAAGTTAATAACCTCCTTCAACACTATACCCCTCTCTATCTCTTGTCCCTCCTCCTGCTCTTCAAACCCCTCTCTCTTTAACCTCCTCCAGACCTACACCGTCCCTATCTCTGTAACCTCCTCCTGCCCTACAAACCTCCTTCTTTCTGTAATCTACTCTTTCCCTAGAGCCCTCCCTATATCTGTAAACTCCTCCAACCCCTTCAAATCTCCCTATCTCTGTAACCTCCTCCAGCCCATACAACCCTCCCTTTCTCTGTAATCTCCTGCAGCCCCTACAACTCTCCGTATCTCTGTAACCTCCTCCAGCCCAGACAACCCTCCCTTTCTCTGTAATCTCCTGCAGCCCCTACAACTCTCCGTATCTCTGTACCCTCCTCCAGCCCAGACAACCCTCTCTTTCTCTGTCACCTCCTCCAGCCCCTACAACCCTCCGTATCTCAGTAATCTTTTCCTGCCCATACAACCCGACCTATCTCTGTAACCTCCTCCAGTCCCACAACCCTCCCTATCTCAGTTAACTCCTCCTACCCTACACCCTCCCTAAATCTATAACCTCCTCCTGCTCGACAACCCTCCTTCTTTCTGAAAACTACTCCTTCCCGAGAACCTTCCCTATCTCTGTTAACTCCTCCAGCCCATACAACCCTCCCTACTTCTGTAATCTCCTCCAGCCCCTACAACTCTCCCTATCTATGTAACCTCCTCCAGTCCAACAACCCTCCCTATCTCTGTCACCTCCTCCAGCCCCTACAACCCTCTGTATCTCAGTAATCTCTTCCAGCTCATGCAACCCTCCCTATCTCCTTAACCTCCTACTGCCCTGTACCCCTTCCTATCTCTGTAACCACCTCCTGCCCTGCAGCCCTCCTTCTTTCTGTAATCGACTCCTTCCCTAGAGCTCTCCCTATCTCTGTAACCTCCAGCCCATACAACCCTCCCTATCTCTGTAACCTCCTCCACCCGACAACCCTCCCTATCTCTGTAATCTCCTCCACCCCGACAACCCTCCCTATCTCTGTAATCTCCTCCACCCTGACAACCCTCCCTATCTCTGTAATCTCCTCCACCCTGACAACCCTCCCTATCTCTGTAATCTCCTCCACCCTGACAACCCTCCCTATCTCGGTAATCTCCTCCACCCCGGCAACCCTCCCTATCTCTGTAATCTCCTCCACCCTGACAACCCTCCCCATCTCGGTAATCTCCTTCAGCACCTACAAATATCCCTATCTCTGTAATCTTCTCCAGCCCATACAACCTTCCCTATCTCTGTAACCTGCTCCAGCCCCCACAACCCTCCCTATCTCCGTCAACTCCTCCAGCCCCAACAAACCTCCCTATCTCTGTAATCTCCTCCACCCTGACAACCCTCCCCATCTCGGTAATCTCCTTCAGCACCTACAAATATCCCTATCTCTGTAATCTTCTCCAGCCCATACAACCTTCCCTATCTCTGTAACCTGCTCCAGCCCCCACAACCCTCCCTATCTCCGTCAACTCCTCCAGCCCCAACAAACCTCCCTATCTCTGTAACCTCCAGCCCATACAACCCTCCCGATCTCTGTAATCTCCTCCAGCCCTAAAACCCTCCCTACCTGTGTCACCTCCTCCAGCCCTACTTCTGTTTGTGATTTCTCTGCTCTGCCAATTCTAGCCTCTTGAACATGCCCCAATTCCATTGCTCCACCAGTGGTGGATGTGCCTTCTGGTGCTCGGGCCCTACGATCTGGAATTCCCTCCCTAAACTTCTCCGTCTCTCTCGACCTCTCTCTCCTCTTTAAAAACCTACCTCGTTGACAAAGCTTTTGGTCACTTTTCCGAATATCTCCTTGTGTGTCTTGGTTTTGACTGATTTGCATTCCTGTGCAGTATCTTTGGACATTTTTACTCTGTAAAGGTGCTGTATAAATGCGAATTGTTGTTGTTCAAACTCAGGAGCTATCACTATTTAAAATATTTGTAATTGCTGAAATGTCTCTTCGTGTTAAATGTATTGAGTGTTTGTACTGTATCTGTGAGAGGACAGACTCTGTCTATAATTAAATATTAATGTTGTACCAATGGAGATGATAAGATCTGTAATGTTTAGTGGGTGTGAAGGACAGGCAGAAAATGCATAACCCAGTGAAACCATCAAAGTGCAGAACCCATCCAATTTTAATGCCTCCACCATTGACGGCCGTGCTTTCAGCTGCCTGAGAATGAAGCTTTGGCATTTTCCCCTAAACCTCTCTGTCACTCTCTCTCCTTCGTTAACACGCTCCTTAAAGAACAAAGAACAGTACAGCACAGGAACAGGCCATTCGGCCCTCCAAGCCTGCGCCGATCTTGATGCCTGCCTAAACTAAAACCTTCTGCACTTCCGGGGTCCGTATCCCTCTATTCCCATCCTATTCGTGTATTTGTCAAGATGCCACTTAAACGTCTCTATGGTACCTGCTTCCACCACCTCCCCCGGCAACAAGTTCCAGGCACTCACCGCCCTCTGTGTAAAGAACTTGCCTCGCACATCCCCTCTAAACTTTGCCCCTCTCACCTTAAACCTAAGTCCCCAAGTAACTGACTCTTCCACCCTGGGAAAAAGCTTCTGACTATCCACTCTCTCCATGCCGCTCATAACTTTGTAAACCTCTATCATGTCGCCACTCCACCTCCGGCGTTCCAGTGAAAACAATCCGAGTTTATCCAACCTCTCCTCATAGCTAATGCCCTCCAGACCAGGCAACATCCTGGTAAACCTCTTCTGTACCCTCCCCAAAGCCTCCACATCCTTCTGGTAGTGTGGCGAGCAGAATTACACGCAATATTCTAAGTGTGGCCTAACTAAAGTTTTGTACAGCTGCAGCATGACTTGTCAATTTTTATACTCTATGCTCTGACCGATGAAGGCAAGCATGCCGTATGCCTTCTTGACTACCTTATCCACCTGCGTTGCCACTTTCAGTGACCTGTGGACCTGTACACCCAGATCTCTCTGCCTGTCAATACTCCGAAGGGTTCTACCATTTACTGTGTACTTCCCACCTGCATAAGACCTTCCAAAATGCATTACCTCACATTTGTCCAGATTAAACTCCATCTGCCATTTCTCCGCCCAAGTCTCCAACCGATCTACTTCCTGCTGTATCCTCTGACAATCCTCATCACTGTCCACAACTCCACCAACCTTTGTGTCGTCCGCAAACTTACTAATCAGACCAGCTACATTTTCCTCCAAATCATTTATATATACTACAAACAGCAAAGGTCCCAGCACTGATCCCTGCGGAACACCACGAGTCACATCCCTCCATTCAGAAAAGCACCCTTCCACTGCTACCCTCTGTCTTCTGTGACCGAGCCAGTTCTGTATCCATCTTGCCAGCTCCCCTCTGATCCCATGTGAATTCACCTTTTGTATCAGTCTGCCATGAGGGACCTTGTCAAAGGCTTTACTGAAGTCCATAGAGACAACATCCACTGCCTTTCCTTCATCAATCATCTTCGTCACTTCTTCAAACAACTCAATCAAATTAGTGAGACACGACCTCCCCTTCACAAAACCATGCTGCCTCTCACTAATAAGTCCATTTATTTCCAAATGGGAGTAAATCCTGTCCCGAAGAAACCTCTCTAATAATTTCCCTACCACTGATGTCAGGCTCACCGGCCTATAATTTCCTGGAATATCCTTGCTACCCTTCTTAAACAAAGGAACAACATTGGCTATTCTCCAGTCCTCTGGTACCTCACCTGTAGCCAATGAGGATGCAAAGATTTCTGTCATGGTCCCAGCAATTTCTTCCCTTGCCTCCCTCAGTATACTGGGGTAGATCCCATCCGGCCCTGGGGAGTTATCTACCTTAATGCTTTGCAAGACACCCAACACCACCTCCTTTTTGATAATGAGATGACTGAGACTATCTACACTCCCTTCCCTAGGCTCACCATCCACCAAGTCCTTCTCCTTGTTGAATACTGATGCAAAGTAGCATTTAGTACCTCTTCCATTTCCTCTGGCTCCACACTTAGATTCCCATCTCTGTCCTTCAGTGGGCCAACCCTTTCCCTGGTTACCCGCTTGCTCTTTATATACGTATAAAAAGCCTTGGGATTTTCCTTAATCCTGTTTGCAAATGACTTCTCATAACCCCTTTTAGCCCTCCTGACTCCTTGCTTAAGTTCCTTCCTACTGTCTTTATATTCCTCAAGGGATTCGTCTGTTCCCAGCCTTCCAGCCCTTATGAATGCTTCCTTTTTCTTTTTGACGAGGCTCACAATATCACAACCTCCTCTTTGACCAAGCTTTTAGTCACCATCCTAATATCTCCCTTTTGAGCCCAGAGATAAATTCCGTCTGATTTACACTCCTGTTAGGCACCTTGGGATGCTTTACAACATTAAAGGTGCTCCCTCCTGGGGGAGGTGGTCAGTGAGGGGGTGACGGAGTGACTGACTGACTCTCCTTTCCCCATTACACTGGGGGGGGTGGTCAGTGAGGGGGGTGATGGAGTGACTGACTGACACTCCTTTCCCCAGTACCCTGGGGGGGGGGGCAGTGAGGGGGGTGACGGAGTGACTGACTGACACTCCTTTCCCCAGTACCCTGGGGGGGGGGGGCAGTGAGGGGGGTGACGGAGTGACTGACTGACCCTCCTTTCCCCATTACCTTGGCGGGCGGTCAGTGACGGGGGTGATAGAGTGACTGACTGACCCTCCTTTCCCCATTACACGAGGAGGGGGGTCAGTGAGGGGGGTGACGGAGTGACTAACATACCCTCCTTTCCCCATGACCCTGGGGGGGGGGGAGCGTCAGTGAGGGGGGTGACGGAGTGACTGATTGACCCTCCTTTGCCCATTACACTGGGGGGGGGGTCAGTGAGGGGGGTGACGGAGTGACTGACTGACCCTCCTTTCCCCATTACCCTGGAGGGGGGGGGGTCAGTGATGGGGAAGACGGAGTGACTGATTGACCCTCCTTTCCCCATTACCCTGGTGGAGGGGGGTCAGTGAGGGGGGGGTGACGGAGTGACTGACTGACCCTCCCTTCCCCATTACCCTGGGGGTGGGGTGGTCAGTGAGCGGAGTGACGGAGTGACTGACTGACCCTCCTTTCCCCATTACCCTGGTGGGTCAGTGAGGTGGGTGACGGAGTGACTGACTGACCCTCCTTTCCCCATTACCCTGGTGGGGGGGGGTCAGTGAGGGGGGGTGACGGAGTGACTGACTGACCCTCCTTTCCCCATTACCCTGGTGGGTCAGTGAGGGGGGTGACAGAGTGACTGACTGACCCTCCTTTCCCCATGACCCTGGAGGGGGGGGGTCAGTGAGGGGGAAGACGGAGTGACTGACTGACCCTCCTTTCCCCATTACCCTAGTGGAGGGGGGTCAGTGATGGGGGTGACGGAGTGACTGACTGACCCTCCTTTCCCCATTACCCTAGTGGAGGGGGGTCAGTGATGGGGGTGACGGAGTGACTGACTGACCCTCCTTTCCCCATTACCCTAGTGGAGGGGGGTCAGTGAGGGGGGGTGACGGAGTGACTGACTGACCCTCCCTTCCCCATTACCCCGGGGGGTCGGGGATGTTGCGGAATTCTGATTCTCCCACCTCCCGACACCTGACATTTAATTCCTCAAGTTCACTATTAAACCTAGGAACGGGATGAGGCCATTCAGCCCCTCGACACTGTCCACTATTTAATGAGATCATGGCTGATCTGTATCTTAACTCCATTCCTGAATTATCATGCAGAGCAAAGATCTATCAAACTCAGATTGTAACATTATTCATTGAGCTAGCCAATGGTGGGAGAGAGTTCCACATTTCTACCAGGCTTTCTGTGAAGAAATGTTTCCCATCTTCTCTCCTGAAAGGCCTGTCTCTGATTTTCAGGTTCTGTCTCCTTGTCCTGGTCTCCCAATCCAGCCGGAAAAGAGTTTCCCTTTCTAACCCTATCAATTCCTTTCAAAATCCTAATCCCCCCAATCAAACCACCTTCTTTATTGTGGGGAATATCATCCTAATTTGTATAATCTTGGCTCATTATCTAACCCTGGGAGCCCTGGTGACATTCTGGTCAATTTGCTCTGCTCTCCTTGCATGACCAATATCTCCTTTCTAAGGTCCAGTGACCAGAACTGTACACAGTATTCCAGGTGTGATCTCCCCATTGGAAGATGGTAGCTCAGGACAGAGTGAATGAGGATACAGATCGTGTGAAATCATTGTTGTTACTTCACTGTTTCCTGCAAACATGAGGAACTTCCTTGGTTTGTTGTCTCCAGGCACTTTCCTGGGCTTCGTTTTCTGTAAAGTGGTCACTGTGTTTTTGTGCCTGACTGTCACTGGACCTCAAAGTAATTACATCAAATATACAGCACAGAAACAGGCCATTCGGCCCAACAGGACCATGTCAGTGTTTATGATCCATGTGAACCTCCTCCCACCCCTACTAATATTAACAGATACAATGAATGGGCAAAACTGCAGCAAATAGATTTCAATACAGGCACGTGAGAGATCATCCAGTTTGAAGCTAAAGAGATTGAACAGGGCACTTCCTAAATAGAGAAAAGCTAGAAGCAGTGGAGGTTCATAGAGACTGATGGGTCCAGGTACATCGATCATTAAAATGTCATCAACAGGTTCAGAAAATAATCAAAAAGGCGACTGGATGCTGGCCTGTATATCGAGAGGATTTGAATACAAGAGATTAGAAGTCGAGCTTCAGCTATACAAAGCCTGGGCAGGATTTGCTTCTCTCACCACCTGCTGTAGACCCAGTCTGACAGATAGGTGTTTCAGCACTCGGCCAGCTCAGTCAGTAATGGTGTTACCAAGCTGCACTTGGGTGATGGATATTGAAGTTCCACACCAGAGTATATAATATATAATTAACAACAGATATACATTCCTTAAAGGCACAAAAAAACACAGAAAAAGTGGTCCAACCGTTACTAACAAGAGGAGTTAAAGATACTGTTCGATCAAAGGCTTTAATGTTACCAAAAGGAGTCGCAAGCCTGAGGATTGGGAGGATTTTAGAATTCAGCAAAGGAGGACAAATAAATTGATAAGGAAAGAGAAAATAGAAGACGAGAGTAGACCAGCAACGAACATAAAGACAGATTGTAAACATTTCTATAAGTATGTAAAAATGAAGAGAATAGTGAAAGTAAACATGTACCCATTAGAGGCAGAAACAGGTGAAATTATAATGGGGAAAAGGAAATGGCTGAGACAATAAGCAAACACTTTGTATCTACATGATAGAAGACATCAAAATATTCTGAAATAATGGGAAATGGAGGGTCCAACGAGAATGAGGAACATAAAGAAATCAGTTTCAGTAAAGAAATGAATGGGATGAAGTGGTGAAAAATTCCCTGGACCTGACGACCCGCATCCGAATGTTTGAGAAGAGGTAGCTGGAGAGATAGTGGATGCATCGGTTTAACCTTCCAGAATTCCTTAGATTCTAGAACAGTTCCCAAGGATTGGAAGGTAACAAACATAATTCTGCTATTTAAGGAAGGAGGAAGAGAGAAAGCGGGGAACTATAGGCCAGTTAGTCTAACAGCAGCAATAAACAACATGCTAGAATTAGAATCCTGTTTTTTAATTCAATCATGGGATGTGAGTGTCACTGGCGAGGACAGCATTTATTACCCATTCCTAACTGCCCTTGAGAAGGTGATGGTGAGTCACTTTATGAATGGCTGCAGTCCACCTGGTGTAGGTACACCAACAGTGATGTTAGGAAGGGAGTTCCAGGATTCTGACCCAGCGACAGTGAAGGAATGGTGATCTATTTCCAAGTCAGGATGGTGTGTCTTGGAGGGGAACCTGTAGATGAGGTTTAGAAGGTGCTGTCCAAGGAGGCTTGGCGAGTTGCTGCAGCACATCTTGTAGATGAAGTACACGGCAGCCACTGTGCACTGGTGGTGGAAGGAGTGAATGTTTAAGGTAGTGGATGAGGTGCTGATCAAGTGGCTGTTTTTATCCTGGATAGTGTTGAGCTTCTTGAGTGTTGTTGGAGCTGCTCCCATCCAGGCAAGTGGAGAGTATTCCATCACACTCCTGTCTTGTGCCTTGTAGATAGTGGTCAGGGACTGGGGACTCAGGAGGTGAGTTATTTATCGTAGAATTCGCAGCCTCTGACTTGCTCTTGTAGCGACAGTATTTATGTGGCTGATCCAGTTCAGTTTCTGGTCAATGGTAACCCCCAGGATATTGATAGTGGGGGATTCAGCGATGGGAATGCCATTGAATGTCAAGGGGAGATGGTGAGATTCTCTCTTGTTGGAGATGGTCATTGCTTGGCACTTGCGTGGTGCAAATGTTACTTGCCACTTATCAGCCCAAACCTGAATGTTGTCCAAGTCTTGCTGCATGTGGGCACAGACTGTTTCAGTATCTGAGGATTTGTGAATAGTGCTGAACAATGTGCAATCATAAGCGAACGTCCCCATTTCTGACTTTATGATGGAGGGAAGGTCATTATTTAAGCAGCTGAAGATGGTTGGTCTGAGGACGCTACCCTGAGGAACTCCTGCAGTGATGTCCCGGGACTGAAATGATTGACCTCCAACAACCACAACCATCTTCCTTTGTGACAATCATGATATCCTCAAATCAGCCTGTAATATTTACCAATCACATTCCACTCCCTCACTGTTCATCTGCTTTGTGACGACCAGAAGGTTTCGGTACATGTCTGTGTAAGATATCCAGGAGGCTGCCATGATTCATTCATTCTGCGACAGTCACATCTCCCACAGATTTTCACACCTCCACAGAGTGAGCGGGTGGCTCCTTGGACACAAGGGCTACCCTCTGAGGACCTGGCTGATGGTCTCTGTGAGGAATCATATCACTGATACAAAGGAAACATAGAACAAGAGCCACACGAGCACAAGGGTGAGCATTGAGCAGGACACTGGGTACCTGAAAGTATGCTTCAGGTAACTGGGTACATCTGGGATTGTGTTTCAGCAAAGGTCTCCAGAATGGGAGTGGTCTGCTGTGCCTTGTATACCATGGTGCTACAGAGAGGAATGGAGCTGCAGTAAGGGGAAGATTCAGAGTGTTCGATATCCTCCTCCAAGGAGTAGAGGAGGATGAGGAGGAGGAGCCAGATGTCACCATGGTGCCTGCAGCCGCTCACCTGGTTGCCAGAGAAGTCCTGCAAACAGCAAGGGACCAAACACTGAGCCCTGTGGATCACCACTGGAAATCGCTATCCATTCGTAAAAACATCCGTCGACCATTACCCTTTGTTTCCTGTCACTGAGCCAATTTTGGATTCAATTCACAACATTCCCCTGAATCCCATGGGATTTTATTTCTCTGACTATTCTGTGGGACCTTGTCAAATGTCTTAGCAAAATCCATGTAGACCACATCCACTGCACTGCCCTCATCAATCCTCCTTATTACCTCCTCAAAAAATTCAATTAACTTAGTCAGACATGACCTTCCCTGAACAAATCCATGCTGAGTATCACTGATTAATGATGCCTTTCAAAGTGACAGTTTATCCTGTCTCTCAGAATTGATTCTAATAATTTGCCCACCATTGAGGTCAGACTGACCAGCCTATAAAAGTTTGTCCTATCCCTCGCACCCTTTTTAAACAACGGTCGTGGAGTCATAGAGTTATACAGCATCGAAACAGGCCCTTCAGCCCATCATGTCTGTGCCGGCCGTCAAGCACCTAACTATTCTAATCCCATTTACCAGCACTTGGCCTGTAGCCTTGTATGCTATGACATTTTCAAGTGCTCATCTAAATACTTATTAAATGTTGTGAGGGTTCCTGCCTCTACCACCTCTTCTGGCAGTGCATTCCAGATTCCAACCACCCTCTGGGTGAAAACATTTTTCCTCAAATCCCCTATAAACCTCCTGCACCTTACCTTAAATCTATGCCCCCTGGTTATTGACCCTTCCGCTAAGGGAAAAGGTTTCTTCCTATCTAAGCTATCAATGCCCCTCATGATTTTGTATACCTCAATCATGTCCCCCCTCAGCCTTCTCTGCTCCAAGGAAAACAGCCATAGCCTTTTCAGTCTCTCTTCATAGCTGAAATGCTCCAGTCCAGGCAACATCCTGGTGAATCTCCTCTGCACCATCTCCAGTGCAATCACATCCTTCCTATAGTGTGGTGCCCAGAACTGTACACAGTCCTCCTGCTTTGGCCTAACTAGCATTTTATACAGCTCCGTCATAACCTCCCTGCTCTTATATTCTATGTCTCGGCTAATAAAGGCAAGTATCCCCTATGCTTTCCGAACCACCTTATCTACCTCTGCTGCTGCTTTCAGTCATCTCTGGACAAGTACACCAAGGTCCCTCTGACTCTCTGTACTACCTAGTGTCCTACCATCCATTGTATATTCCCTCGCCTTGTTAGTCCTCCCAAAATGCATCACCTCACATAAATCCCATTTGCCACTGCTCCGCCCATCTTACCAGCCCATCTATATCATCATGTAATTTAAGGCTTTCCTCCTCACTATTTACGACACCACCAATTTTCGTGTCATCTGCGAACTTACTGATCATACCTCCTATAGTCACGTCTAAATCATTAATGTTCACTACAAACAGCAAAAGTCCCAGCACCGATCCTTGTGGTACACCACTGGTTACAGGCTTCCACTCGCAAAAACAACCCTTGACCATTACCCTCTGCCTCCTGCCACTGAGCCAATTTTGGATCCAATTTGCCAAATTGCCCTGGATCCCATGAGCTCTTACCTTCTCAACCAATCTCCCATGTGGGACCTTATCAAAAGCCTTACTGAAGTCCAGATAGACAACATCACCTGCTTTACTCTCATCTACACATTTCGTCACCACCTCAAAAGATTCAATCAAGTTAGTTAGACCTGATCTCCCCCTGATAAAGCCATGCTGACTATCCCTGATTAATCCTTGCCTCTCCAATTGGAGATTAATCCTATCCCTCAGAATTTTTTCCAATATATTCCCTACCACTGATGTTAGACTCACCAGCCTGTAATTACCTGGTTTATCCCTGCTACCCTTCTTGAATAATGGCACCACATTTGCTGTCCTCCAATCCACTGGTACCTCTCCTGTGGACAGAGAGGATTTGAAAATCTGTTTTCAAGCCCCTGTTATCTCCTCCCTTGCCTCACATAGCAGCCTGGGATACATTTCATCTGGGCCAGGGGATTTATCCACTTTTAAGCCCGCTAATACAGCTAATACTTCCTCCCTTTCAATGCTAATATGTTCAAGTATATCACAATCTCCCTCACTGATCTCTACACCTACATCGTCCTTTTCCAAAGTGAACACAGATGAAACGTAATCATTTAAAACCTCACCTATGTCCTCTAGCTCCACACATAGATTGCCACTTTAGTCCCTAATGGGTCCTACTCTTTCCCTTGTTATCCTCTTGCCCTTAATATACTTATAAATCGCCTTAGTGTTTTCCTTTATCTTGTCTGCCAGTGTTTTTTCACACCCCCTCTTTGCTCTCCTAATTACTTTTTTAAGTACTCCCCTACACTTTCTATACTCCTCTTGTGCCTCCACTGTTTTCAGTGCTATGACTCTGCCCTAAGCCTCCTGTATTTTACTGATCCAATCCCATTGACATCCAGGGTTCCCTGGACTTCACCTTAACGGGTACATGTTGGCTCTGAACCCTCACTATTTCCTCTTTGAATGACTCCCACTGGTCTGGTGTCGACTTTCTTACAAGTCGCTGCTCCCAGTCCACTTTGGCCAGATCCTGTTTTATCATACTGAAATCGGCCTTCCCCCAACTCAGTACCTTTATTTTCGGTCCATCTTTGTCCTTTTCCATACCTCCCTTAAATCTTACAGAGTTATGGTCACTATCCCCAAAATGTTCCCTCACTGACACTTCTACCACTTGTCTGGCTTCATTCCCTAGGATTAGGTCCAATACTGCCCCTTCTCTTGTAGGACATTCTACGTATTGGCTCAAAAAGCTCTCCTGTATGCATTTTAAGAATTCCACCCCCTTTAAGCCTTTTGCACTAAGACTATCCCAGTTAATATTGGAGAAGTTGAAATCCCCGACTATTATTACCCTATTATTTTTACACCTCTCTGAGATTTGCCTACATATCTGCTCCTCTATCTCTCCCTGAGTGTTTGGCAGCCTGTAAGTACACTCCCAGCCAAGTGATTGTTCCCTTTTAGCTTTTAAGTTCTGCCCATATGGCCTCATTTGAGGAACCTTCTAAGATATCATCCCTCCTTACTGCAGTAGTCGACTTCTTCTTCATCAGTATAATGCCACCTCCTCTTTTACCCCCTCTCTGTCACGCCTGAAGATTCTATACCCTGGAATATTGAGCTGTCAGTCCTGCCCTTCCTTCAACCATGTCTCTGTGATAGCAATAATATCATATTCCCATGTGCTAATCAATGCCCTCAATTCATCTGCCTTACTGCTAAGACTCCTTGCATTAAAATAGATGCACTCCAGACTTGCATTTTTCACTTGTGCCTTAACAGGTCTATATATGTTCTGTCTTCCAGACTGACTCAATTTCTCTTCTATATTTGACTGTGTATCACCCCCTACTGTCCCTCCACTCTGTATCCCATCCCCCTGAAAAAATATTTTCACACCCCAACCCCCACAACAACACTAGCAAACTTCCCAGCAAGGATGTTGGTCCCGTTCCAGTTCAGGTGCAACACGTCCAACTTGTACAGGTCCCACCTTTGCCAGAAATAAACCCTGGGTCACGCAACAGTTCATTTGCCTTGTCGGCATGATTTCTAATTGTTTTAGTGTGTTTATTCCATTGATGAATTATCTCTTTTGCCTCTTCTGCTATTTGTGCCCAATCTGCTGTCAGGTGTGGGATGGGTGGTAATTCGGTGGCAATATATTCCCGTACCTCTTGATCTGTATCAGTACGCTGGACTGTGAGATTCTCCTTTATCACTATCCTCTTTATTGGCTTAGGCAGTACTTGTCCACCAACAACCAAGTCCGAGGTTACATTGTGAATGGCTACATTGTGTCCCTCCAGAGGGCACTGTTGCCATCCCTTGTTGGAATTTATAGCAGCCGTGGCTATGTAATACGTTTGCCCCACAAGGGCATATTGTAGAAAGGTCTGGTTATTTACAGGCAGAATGGACAATGAACAATTTTCATAGGTGCTGAGCCCGCAATTTGTAAGTTTCTGTCTCGTTGTCTCTTCCGGACAGGCCCAGTGATTCCCCCCTTGATGACATTTTGACAAATCTACCCCTTTCTCAACACCATCCATTACAATGGCATGAGATGGTGGGTTACTTAAAGATATCTAAATACCCTCCTGGTACTTGCCCACGTTATGGACTCTCTTTAAAGGGTAGGTCAAATTACTCCCGTGTCGGGGAATATGAAACACTGCCCCAACATAATATCTTCCTCTATCCTCTTCACAGGTGCCTAACACTCTATTAGTAAAGGTCAAACTTCTATTCCCTCCAGTATACCCAATGTCTTTCCCGCGCACGCCAACCCATCCACTCCTGCATAATACAAATTTAAATCTTCTCGCTGTCCTTTGTTGGTTCGAACTATCTTGATCTGCCGAGCAAAGTTGTTTCTGGCCATGGGATAGTCTTACCACGTCGACACTGCTTCAGGTGTGTTCATTCATCGTGACAGCTCCGATGCGGGTTCACCTATAGTCCCAAATATGGTCAATCCAATTGCAATGCAATGTATCACCCTCTTCATTGTGGGCTGGACCTGGAATATACAAGTGTAATTTCTGCTCTTATTTACAGTTTCTTTCTTATCCTATTTTAAGTCCAGTCTCTCCATACACTGAGCCAGACTGTCTGTATCTTGTTCCCAATTTGTTACTGATTCTAATCGTCCATTTCTGCTAGCCCACTTACTTCCCCTGTTTTCTTTATTTTTCTTTTGTTTTTTCCCTCGATTTCTCTCTGTATATGGACGTAAAATATCAGGTTGTCTTTCAAAAACTTCCGCTTGGATCCACAGTTGATCCTGTTCTTGATCTCCCTGACCTTCGGTCGAAACATCGGTAGCCTCAAGCATCACATGCCAACTGTGATTCTCTTGTTTTTCTCCTACTAACTTTAACTGATTAATGTGATACCAGCCACTCTTGTCTGGTGCCGTCAATACTTTGTATACAGATGGACTAGTTTTATCTACTATCTCATAGGGACCGGTGAACTTTGGACTCAAAAATTAGGTGGGCTTGTATATTCTGATCATTACCCTTTGTCCGGGGCTCAGCTCTATCGGGCTGGCTTTCGCATTGAAATAAGCCTTGCTTTGCTGTCTCTTCTTTCCCTGTTGGTGAGCTGCCACGTAATTTGCTTCTCACTGTTTCTATTAATTGCTGTACCCATTTTTCTGATATAATACTGTCCACCTCGGGTTCGGACAAGTCCAAACCTACCAACCCCTCCATTCCTCTCATGTCCCTTCCCGTCATGAGTTTATAGGGAGTATAACCTGTTGATGAAGCTACGGTATTCCTGATTACCATCATCACACAGGGCAAAACAACCTGCCAGGTCGCCTTGTGCTGCTGTACCATTTTAGCTATCATGTTTTTCAATGTCTGATTTATCCTTCCCACAATTCCACTAGACTGTGGTGTATAGAGTATGTGGAATTTCTGTTTGACCCGAATGAGGGTCATTACATTTTGCATTACTTGGGCTGTAAAATGTGTTCCCTGATCTGATTCTATGCTTCGGGGTAAACCCCATCGAGTGAATACCCTTTCTAACAGAATTTTCACGGTGGTTTTGGCTGTATTTGTTCTGGTTGGGAAAGCTTCCACCCATTTGGTAAACGTATCTACTATTACTAGAATGTATTTAAACCCTCCTGGAGTGGGGGGGTAAGGGTCCTACATAGTCTATCTGTAAATTAGTCCAAGGCCCTTCTACTGGTCTAGTATGTTGGACGGCCCCTTTCTTGACATTCCTATCGGGGTTGTGTTGTGCACAGATCAAACAATTCTTGACGTAGTGTTCCACGTCACCTTTCATTCCAGGCCACCAGCACACCTCCTTTATCCTTTCCAGGGTACTCTCTGTCCCTTTATGTCCCCATAAGTCTTGGTATCAGTGGATTATTTGGTTTCGTCCCCCCTCTGGCACTACGACTTTTCCTTCACATAAAACCATTCCGTCCTGAATATAAATCCCCTTGTACTCTTTGTATGTGTCTGACTCTACTGCTTCTATCAGTTTTTTCAATTCTCCATCTTTCTCCTGCTCCTCTGTTAAATCCATGACCTTAACCTGTTTTCCTTTCTGTTCCCCAATGTCCTCAATCGGTGGCTGCCATTCCTGCCCACTAACAGCACCTTGTTTGGCTAGCTCATCCGCTTTCCTGTTCCCTTCTGGAGTAAGTTTTGAATGAGCTTTTACCTTCGTGATTCCATATCCTTTCCCCTGTGCTCCTTCAAAGATGTGTTTTAATAATGGGGCCGATGGAAGGGGCTTCCCATCCGCTGAGACAAAACCCCTCGCCTCCCAAAAGGGCAAATATTCCGTGAGGGTATTACAGACATACATGCTATCAGAATATATAACTGATCCAGGCGGGAAGTATTCCGGGTGACCAACCACATGTGCGATGGCTGCTAATTCTGCTGTCTGCGCGCTCATGGTTTTTCGGCAATTTTAAGGCTGCGCGAAACTTCTCCTGACCGTGTTCGTCTTCTACATATATCCCGCACCCAGTCCTCCTCTCGCCATCCTGTACTGATGAGGAACCATCCACAAAAATTTTTAAGTGGGGTTCTTCTTGTTCCTTTGCATCTTTACTTTCTGTCCCCATTGCTTTCTCCAATCCACTCCAACCCCCTCCTTTTTGTTTTGATACAAATGGTCCCTTGGGATCATTTGCTATCATGACGTGACACTCATGTTTCTCTCCTTGATATACTCGGTTGTCTGCCAACATAGTGGTAGTTTTTACCCCTTTTACGCTTATGTTTCTTCCCTGCAACAATAGTGTCCACCTCGCAATTCGGTTCTGACTTACTGACCCATCTTTGATCCTTCCATCTAATAGTAACTGTACGGGGGTATGTTCTGTCAGTATTGTAAGTGCGTTCAGTCCCACTATGTAAGTAAAATACTGTACTGCCCAAAAAACTGCTATCAAATGTTTCTCGTACGTTGTATACCCCTGCTCTACCGGTGAAAGCATACACGAGGCATACACTACTGGTCTCACTTTCCCGTGTGTCTCCTGTAACAGAACTGCTGAGAGGGTGGTGTCTGTGGTAACTACCTCCAATGAAAATGGCTCAGTTGGATCTGGTGTTTTCAGAACAGGCGCAGCAGCTAGTGCCTGCTTTAAATCTGAAATGGCCTGTGTGTGTTCAGTTTTCCACTCCCACGTCACATTCTTTTTCAATAGTTCCATTAATGGGGCCGCTTTTGTAGCGAATCCATCAATGTGGTCCCTGCAATATCCTACCAAACCCAGGAAAGATCTCAACCCTTTTACATCCCTCAGGACAGGGAGTCTGCCAACTGCTACTACCCTTTGTTGGTCAATTTCTCTCTTTCCCGGTGTCAAGATCATTCCCAAGTAAGTAACCTTCTGTTTCATAACCTGCGCTTTTTTAGGGTTTGCTTTTAGTCCCAATTCGTGTAACAATTGTAATAATTCACTTAGTAACTGATAATGTTCCTGTTCCGTTTCAGTTTGTAGCAGTAAGTCATCTACATACTGCACCAGACATTCAGGCTGAGAGAACCTTTTTAACCCTTCTCTTAAACATTGGTGAAATATAGACGGGGAATTATGAAATCCCTGTGGCAGGACGGTCCATGGATATTGTTGTCCTTGAAAGGTAAACGCAAATTTATATTGGCATTCTTTCTCCAGTGGAACAGACCAAAAACCGTTACTTATGTCTAAAACCGTGAACCACTGTACATCCTCATTTTGTTTAACTACCGTCTCTGGGCTGGTTGCAATGGTAGGGGCCGTTAACGGGGTTACCTTATTTAATTCTCGATAGTCTATAGTTAGTCGGCAGCTACCGTCCGGTTTCCTCACCAGCCAAATAGGTGAGTTGTTAGTGGAGGCTACCTGTCTTAATATCCCTTGTAGCAACAAACTCTGTATCACCTTTCCTACCTCCTCTTCTGCCTGTTTCGGAAAACCACACTGCTTCTGTGGTTTGGGGTCTGGGCCCTGTATACACACACTCCCGGTCATTTTCCCACAATCATGTTTATGTCGAGCAAATACTACTGAATTCCGTGTGATAATTTGTTGTACTTCACTATCGCTACTCATTTCTTCAGGTCTTGTCCACAATTCCCCGAACGTGCATATCCTATCCTGGTATTCCCCCACCGGGACGGATGTGTGATCTATACTATCCCAGCCCAAGGGCATTTGCCAAATCGCACAATTAACAGGGTCAAAACAGAGTCCCGCTTTAGCCAAGTAATCACACTCTAATATATGTTCTTGTTCTCTGGGTAACTCAATGAGAACCACTGAGTGCTCTATTGCTATGTCCCCCACACTGACTTCCAACGGTACGCTCACATATCCCACTTGTGAATGTCCTGTAAATCCACGTAAAACAAGTTTACTTTGAATTTTCCAATCTACTTTACTAACATTGGTGGTGTTTACGGTGGTTCGGGATCCTCCAGTGTCCCAAAGGAACGTGACAGGGCGGCCTCCAACCCTACCATTCACTAGGGGTCTCCCTGTGTTATCCCACCACATGTCACACACCCATAACGGAGAGGCCTGCAACTGTCATTGTGGTTCAGGGTACAACCCCGAAGAGGATTTGAGGATTTGACCGATTCAGTCCTTCCATGGGTAGGCTCTGGCATTTGTTCTGGCCTCCTCCTGACCTACATTTTCTCGTCTCGGGTTTGGGCATTCTCTTTTGAAATGTCCCTCCTGGCCACAGTGAAAGCAGTGGGTTGGCCTGCCCGGAATTCTCCCTGTTCCTGGGACGGATCCTCTCCCAATGCCTCTCCCCCTTCCTCCTGTCTGAAAGGCTGGGTGGGGTCCCCGTTGTGTAGTTCCCCTCCCTTAATTTCTCCAGGTTATCGTTTGATCTTTTACAGGCATTGCCTTTCCCCCAGGGGCCTTGGAGAATTTAGTTGTTTCCTTCTCCCATGCTCTAACCATCCTCCTGAGTACCCAAGCCTCTGTGTGCGTGTTATCAGAGGGATCAAATTGATCTAGTGTCCTTCTTGACTCCTCAGTGCCATGTGACACCAGCGTTCTCAGCCATCGGTTTCTAATCTCTGGTGTTGGATTGGCTCCAGCTCGGTTCGCTCCATATACCCCTTGAAACACCGCCCAGATGCGAGCCGCAAACGCAACAGGGTGTTCACCTTTTCTTTGATAACATTTCATTGGTGCCTCCACTGGGTCCCCTCTGTTAGCACCCATGACATTTAATACTTGTTCTTTTAAATCCTCATTTGTGCCTCTACCGAGTTTTTATTCCTCCGGTAGGGCGGAGTGTATGTGTGGGTGTCGGCACATTACAATTAATTTTCTTTCTTCAGCATCATCTCAGCCGTGTATTCCTCTCTGTTGACTGACCGCTTGGAACAGCTCCCTAGGATCATCCCCGGGTGCGCACGTCCCAATATCCTTCACAATATCCCTCAATTGCTGTCCCCTCATTGGAGTGAAATATGTCATACGCGGGTCAGCTGACACCTGACCATCTGCCCCTATCGCTGCCCTAGTGGTCACAAGGGGGGCCATGGGGGCCGATGGCTCCTTTGGCTCTGGCTTATATGCTGGCGGAGGATCCTCGGATAGAGGGTCTCTGTCATCATGGCCGTTTCTAGCTACTTCGTCTGCTAATTCATTCCAATCTATGTCCCCTTCACCATTCTCCTCACTTCCTTTGGGTGCAAAAGCATAGATTCTACCTCTCTGCGTGGCTAGCTGCTCTTGCAGTCTCGCTATGTATTTTTGACACTTTGTGTGATCACCTGAATTACTTCTCTTTTCCTGAGCTGCTCTCTGAATCACATTCATGTCAGTTTTTAAATCACTACATTGCTGCTTCCATCCTTCCACCTCAGCTTTCGCTGCTTGGGCTTCTCCCTCTCGCCTACTTTTTTCTGTAACTAGTTTTTCACACTGTAACTGATATTGGTTCATATGCATCAAATCCGCACTTCTCTGTCCCTGCAAATCAGTTACTTTTTCACGAAGGCGGGCTGCCTCCTCACGGAGTTTTTTATTCTCTTCCTCTCGTCTGTTCTGCTCATTTTTAGCCTGCTGTTGGCATTCTATCCATTCCTCAAGGAAGCAGCCGATAGCAACTGACTTCTGTATCTTTTTAAATTTCCTAGCTGACATCTTTGCTTGTGCAATCTTCAAAACCCTACGGGTTTTCCCTTGTCGTTATATAAATGATTTGGAGGAAAATGTAGCTGGTCTGATTAGTAAGTTTGCGGATGACACAAAGGTTGGTGGAGTTGCGGATAATGATGAGGATTGTCAGAGGATACAGCAGGATATAGATCGGTTGGAGACTTGGGCGGAGAAATGGCAGATGGAGCTTAATCCGGACAAATGTGAGGTAATACATTTTGGAAGGTCTAATGCAGGTGGGAGGTATACAGTAAATGGCAGAACCCTTAGGAGTATTGACAGGCAGAGAGATCTGGGCATACAGGTCCACTGGTCACTGAAAGTGGCAACGCAGGTGGATAAGGTAATCAAGAAAGCATACGGCATGCTTGCCTTCATCGGTCGGGGCATAGAGTATAAAAATTGGCAAGTCATGTTGCAGCTGTACAGAACCTTAGTTAGGCCACCCTTGGAATATTGTGTGCAATCCTGGTCGCCACACTACCAGAAGGATATGGAGGCTTTGGAGAGGGTATAGAGGAGGTTTACCAGGATGTTGCCTGGTCTGGAGGGCATTAGCTATGAGGAGAGGTTGGATAAACTCGGATTGTTTTCATTGGAACGACGGAGGTGGAGGGGCGACATGATAGGGGTTTACAATGTTATAAGCGGCATGGACAGAGTGGATAGTCAGAAGCTTTTTCCCAGGGTGGAAGAGTCAGTTACAAGGGGACATAGGTTTAAGGTGCGAGGGGCAAAATTTAGAGGGGATGTGTGAGGCAAGTTTTTTACACAGAGGGTGGTGAGTGCCTGGAACTTGCTGCAAGGGGAGGTGGTGGAAGCAGATACGATAGAGACGTTTAAGAGACATCGAGACAAATACATGAATAGGATGGGAATAGAGGGAGATGGGCCCCGGAAGTGCAGAAGGTGTTAGTTTGGGCAGGCATCAAGATCGGCGCAGGCTTGGAGGGCCGAATGGCCTGTTCCTGTGCTGTATTGTTCTTTGTTCTTTGTTGTTTGTTATTGTGACCGGTACACGCTCCATATTGTGGCCACTTCGCTATTGCGTATTTTTGGAGGAATCCCTTCCAATCAAAACAATCCGAGTCTGCAAGGTTTGGAGATTCCCTTTGTTTCGTCATCTTATGTTAGTAGCTACAAATTATCCCCTAAGTTCCTGTTCTCTCTGTACTTTGCCAATTTGGTTCGGCTCGAGTCTCCCACTGATTCAACGGAGAGATTTATCCTTGAGTCCACCCAGGGACGCCAATTATTTAAACCGTGGCGAGGAGTCAACTCCCCCTTGTCCCCTTTATTCCCTGCACCCACTTGATCCTGGCCGTCACGTGGGACTGAAGTTCTCTTAATTCAGGCTCAGGCTGGGTGTTTGGGATATCAGGTTACAGGAGAGCTACCCTCCAGCTTAATCCACAGCTGCAGTTAATGGCTTAGGACAAAGAGGAGGAAACTCAGTCCTTTCTTTAACTATCAATTTACTTTATTCACATTGTTGTACAATGTCAGAATAAGGCTGATACACTTAGTTAGACAAAAGCATGCAACTCCAACTGAGTTATACAGTTAATAACAAAGTTATCTAGATTTCATAAGCACACCCACTAGGTTCCTCTGACCTTTCCCTGACCTAGTCACAGAAAACAAAGGATATTACCCGAAAAAGGGAGAGTTAGTGCTGGCCAGGCATTCCGTTCTCTCTCTCTCTTCTATGTCGTCGCCGCGTTGCTCACACAGGGTCTTCCGCTTCCACGATTGTTGATCACCGGAGTTTTCGCTGGCTCTATGACCAAAAAGCTCTCTTCTTATTCTCTCTCTTATCTCTCCAAATCTGAGCTGTGTCTTTCCGGTTGGTTTAAGCTTGCTCACCTCGTTCACAGCTTCTCTTAATTGGCCCAGGCCCAAAGATCCCAATATCACAACATGTCCAAATCAGGCTGTTTTTCTGTGATCGATCCTTTGTCTTGTCTCATAAAGTAATTAGTTCAAACTGGTTTTTACCAGCACAGGCCAGTGTCCGAGCTCCAGGTTACTACAGGTCAAACAATCCCAGGGGTTTGTAGCTGATTCTGTATTTCTTACAGCCCCTGGCCAGCACCCCGCAAGTTCCACCCTTACTTCCTTCAGTACTGGTCCCGGTGACATTTGAACTTCAAGAACAGCCAGCCATTCTAAAACTTCCTCTTTATCAACTTATAGCCCATAGAGTGTCCCAATTACCCCCTCTTTCACTATGAGCTAGGCAGCATCTTCTTCTTGGTAAAAAAAATGCAAAGTACTCATTTAGTATCTCAGCCCTCACCTCTGCCCCGATGCATAAATCCCTTTCTTTGTCTTTAATTGGCACTACTCCTCCTTTTACATTACTTTTACTATTAATATTCCTGTTGAAGAATTTTGGATTCTCCTTTCTGTTAGCTGCCAGTCTCTTCCCATGCTCTCTCTTTGCTTTTCTTATTCATTTTTACACTTCCTTTCTGAACTTCCTCCATTGACTCTGGCTCGACCAGACAACTGGAATACATACTCTTTTTCTTCTTCACCTTACTCTCAACTCTCTCATCAGGGAGCTGTGGCTTTGTTCATCCTACCTTTGTTCCACGTGGGATCATACCTCGACTGTACCTGAATCACCTGCACTTTACTATTGTTCTGTTACAATTTTGCCTGTCTGTCTTTCATTCCAGTTTTCCTGGGCAAGATCCGTTCTCAACCCACTGAATTTGGGCCTCCCCAATTCATTATTTTTACTCTGGATTGCTCTTTGTCCTTTTCTATAGCTAACCTAAACATTATGATACTCTGATCACTGTCCCCTCAATGTTCACTACTGACACTCGATCCACTCGACCCACCTCATTCCCCAGAACCTGATCCAGCAATGCCTCCTTCCTCATTGGGCTGGAAACATACTGATCTGGAAAATTCTATCGCTCACACTTAATAAATTCTTTCCCCTCTATATTCGAATAATTAAAGTCCCCCATTATAAATAGATTTTGCAACTCCCTGTGATTTCCCTGCCAATATTTCCTCGATATCTCTCCTATTATTTGGTAGCCAATAGATTCGTGTAGTGCAGTGGTACCTCTATTTTTCCTTGGCTTTAACCAAACAGATTCTGTCTTTGAAACCTCTAGGACTTCCTCTCTCTCCAGTCCTTTAATGTTCTCCTTAATCAATACTGTTCCTGTTCCTCTATTCTCTCCTTCCCTATCTTTCCTGAATACTTTGTATCCAGGAATAGTTAATACCAAGTCTGCCCTTGTTCACCTGCATCTCCATTATCAACACACATTATATTCCCACTTGGCTATCTGTGCCTGTGAATCACTAACCTTACTGACCACACTCTGTGCTTTCACATACCTGCACTGTCAACGTAACTTAGACTGTTTTGCATTTCCTGTTACTAACTGGCCCAGCTAATATCTTCCTATTTCTCAAATTAGTGCTATCTGTCTCTCCCAATTCTTTGTGCATCTTTTTCTCGAATTTTACATCCTTTTTCCCATCCCCTCACTTTAAATCTGTCCTTTAAACTAGGGTCCATTAATAAACATTTCTTATTAATAAATCCAACAAGGAATTCAGAAGAACATTCCTGACTCAAGACAGTGTTGAATATGTGGAACTTGCTGCCAGATAGTGTATTTGAGGTGAAAAACATCGATGCATTGAAGTGAAGGTAGAAAAATACATGAGGGAGAAAGGAATGGAATGGTACGTTGATCGGATGAGAGGATGTAGGTCAAGTGGCAGGATGCACATGAGGAACATTCACACAGATATAGAACAGCTGGGCCGAAGGGTTAGTTTCTGTGTCTTAAATTACATGTGAATAAGAGGAAACTGTTTCCACTGGCAAATAGCTTAGATATCAGAGGGTGTAATTTTAATCTCAGTGAGAAAGGAACATAAGGGTAGGGGAGATATTGTTTTATGCATTATGGAAAGCATTGCCTGAAATGATGGTGGAAACAGATTCAATAGTAATTTTTGACCAAGAATTGAACATAAAGTTGAAAAGTTGAAATGCAGTTCTATGGAGGAAGAGCAGTTTGACTGATTATATGAATCTTGTAAAGAGCCTGCAAATGCATGATGGATCGAATGGCCTCCTTCTGTAATGTAAGATTCTATGACATGACTGTCGAGACCAAGTTGTTTCTGTTCAATGACAGTTGTATCAAATCCACATCCTTCAGGTCTCTTCAGCTGCTTGGAGCAGATGGTTTTTAGCCCAGTAATTGGATGTCCTCAGTGGTGGAGCTCGTTCTCAACAGTGTCAAAGGCTGCAGTTAATTTAATGAAACTAACCCTAACCCTAACCCTGACGTGCACCACGGTCACAGACACACAGGATGTCTTTCGTGAATTCCGTTATGACTTTGGTGCTGTGGCAAGGGTGGAAACATAATTCAACAAATACAAACATGGAGTGACTGGAAAGAAGGATGCAAGTTTGTGTGGTGACAACACATTGAAGGAACTTGGAACAGAGGCAGTAGTTTACAAGATCAGCAAGTGTAGAGTGTGGGTTTTTGCTCATCTCTGATTCTGAGTAATTGTGTTTTTAAAAGTCTCTGAGGAGGCATAAACTGGAGAGGCCCAGAGAAGCAAAGCCGACAATAGAAATTGTGAGTGTAAAGATTGTTGGGATGCTGATTGTTTCCAGAAAACAGAGAATGCTCTTCTGCTTGTTTGAACAAGTTCAATGAGGAGTGCAAGAGGACATATGAGGAGCAGCACCAGGCACACCTAAAAAAAATGAGGTGTCAGCCTGGTGAAGCTACAACACAGGACTACTTGCATGCCAAACAGAGGAAGCAGCATGCAATAGACAGGGCTATGTGATCGCACAACCAACTGATCAGATCTCAGCTCTGCAGTCCTGCCACATCTAGTCATGAATGTTGGTGGACAATTAAACAACTAACAAGAGGAGGAATCTCCACAAATATCCCCATCCTCAATGATGGAGGAGCCCAGCACATCAATGCAAAAGTCAAGGTTGAAGCATTTGCATCCACCTTTAGCCAGAAGAGCCAAGTGGATGATCCATCTCAGCCTCCCGCCTGTGATCACCAGCAAGATGGATGCCCCTCTTCAGCCAATTCGATTTACTCCATGTGATATCAAGAAACGGCTGAAGGCACCTGGAAACTGCACAGGATATCGGCCCTGACAACAGTCCAGCAATAATACAGTCGACTTGTGTGCCAGAACTAGCTGTGCACCGAGCCAAGCTGTTCCAGTACAGCTACAACACTGGCATCTACCCGGCAAGGTGGAAAATTGCCCAGGTATACCCTATGCACAAAAAGCAGGACAAGTCCAACCCGGCCAATTACTGCCCTATCAGTTTACTCCCGATCATCAGCAAAGTGATGGAAGGGGTTGTT
The DNA here is from genome assembly GCF_036365525.1 of Heterodontus francisci. Classification (NCBI taxonomy): domain Eukaryota; kingdom Metazoa; phylum Chordata; class Chondrichthyes; order Heterodontiformes; family Heterodontidae; genus Heterodontus; species Heterodontus francisci. Next base: position 206,390,734 of record NC_090375.1, on the reverse strand, counting down.
GATGGTGCTATCAAGCAGCACTTGCTCAGCAATAACCTTGTTAGCGGGAATGAATCTAGAAGAATCACTCGACACTCAGGTCCGCTCCAATGTCAAACAGTTTATTACGCCAGCAGGGAGCAGGTCACTGGACTGTCCAGGTGCCTCTCCACCGAACAAAGGAAAATCATCAATACTTATACATTTTCAAACAGTTACTCAGCCCATCCTGGCTGGACATGGTCCAATCACAACGATTACAGATCATATACATTGATTATTAGAGCCAATAGAAGTGGTTGCTAGGCATGGAGGGACTGCACAACTGGTCCATAGACAGATAGGGGATTACTCATGATGTTTTCCATTTCCTCTTATCCATTATCCTTGGTTCTCATGTACGCATACCATCTTATCTTGACTTCGTTACAGGCTGGTACCTTTGTCAGCATTCCACCAGGACATCTGCTTTCCATTTAATGAGTCTTTGTTTGAATTTATGTTACTCAGCTCCTGTGTGGAATGTGGTCAAGTTGGCCCCATGATGCCTTGCAACCTCTTCATTGTTCACTAAGATTATACGTTACTGGTTACTCAAATAACATTTAAACAGTATATTTACTGCAGGTGCCTCTGCGCTTGGGAATACCCTGCAACAACCTGCTCAGTGACGCTCAGTTTGGGTTCCGCCAGGGCCACTCAGCTCCTGACCTCATTACAGCCTTTGTTTAAACATGGACAAAAGAGCCGAACTCCAGTGGTGAGGTGAGAGTGACTGCCCTTGACATTAAGGTAGCATTTGACTGAGTATGGCATTAAGGAGCCCGAGCAAAACTGAAGTTAATGGGAGTCGAGGGGAAAACTCTTCACTGGTTGGCGTCATAACTAGCACAAAGGAAAATGATTGTGGCTGTGGTTGCTGAAGGTCGTTCATCTCAGCTACCGGACATCACTGCAGGAGTTCCTCAGGGTAGTGTCCTAGGCCCAACCATCTTCAGCTGCTTCATCAATTACCTTCCCCCTATCATTAGGTCAGAAGTGGGGATGTTCACTGATGATTGCAGAATGTTCAGCACCATTCACAACTCCTCAGATACTGAAGCAGCCCATGTCCATATGCAGCAGGACCTGGACAACATCCAGGCTTGGGCTGATATGTGACAAGTAGCGTTCGCACCACACAAGTGCGAGGCAATGAACATCGCCAACAAGAGTAGCATCTACCCATCTCCTTTTGATGTTCAAAGGCATTACGATCACTGAATCCCCACTATCAACATCCTGGGGGTTACCATTGACCAAAAAACTGAACTTGAGTAGCTACATAAATGTGACTACAAGAGCAGATCAGAGGCTAGGAATTCTGTGGTGAGTAACTTACTTCCTGTCTCCCCAGTGCCTCTCCACCATCTATAAGGCACAAGTCAGGAGTGTGATGGAATACTCTGCACTTGCCCGGATGGGTGCAGCTCCAGCAACACTGAAGAAGCTCAATACTATCCAGGACAAAGCAGCCCGTTTGATTGGTACCCCATTTACCACCTTCAACATTCACTCCTTCCAACACCGATGCACACTGGGAGCAGTGTGTACCATCTACAAGATGCACTGCAGCAACTCACCAACAGTCCTTCGGCAGCACCTTCCACACTCCGACCTCTACTACCGAGAAGGACAAAGGCGATAGGTGCATGAGAACACCACCACCTGCAAGTTCCCCTCCAAGCCACACATCATCCTGACTTGGAACTATGTCGCCGTTCCTTCACTGTCACTGGGTGAAAATCCTGGAACTCACTTCCTAACAGCACTGTGTGTATACCTACACCCCAAGGACTGCAGTGGTTCAAGAAGGCAGCTCATTACCACCTTCTCGAGGGCAATTATGGATGGGCAATAAATGCTGGTCTAGCCAGCAAGGCCCACATCTCCTGAATGAATAACAAACACAAGTGGAACAATGCCGCCTGAATAGTGAGATAACTAAGTTGTTGATTGCATGCTTTGTAATTATTAAACACTGATTTCCCCTCCTGTCATTTTCATAAGATTTAGAAGTTTATTTTTGTATCAAGTTCAAAAAGATCCTCTTGCACTTTGCTTAACGTTAAAGGTAAGGACACACAAAATGTTCCTGACCTGCAAATCCCAACCTAATGCTGAGCACAGGAATCAGCACCATGGAAAGTTCACACGTGACTTCAATGGCTTGGATAGACAGCACATCTTGGTGAAGAGATCTTTCAACACAAAATCCAACCAAGACCATGCTCTGGATCCATCTTCTGTGAAATGAGACACAGTGACCTCTATGTATCATGTTGCCTTCTCTGCAGTTCAAAGACTGGAAGTATTCAGCTTACTGGATCACAAACTAAAGCTCAGCGAAACTTTGGAAGACTTTAGAATGACTGCATTGAAATGGAAATGCACCCCAAGGGGAGGGAACCATTGACAATATCAGCTCACAAGCGGAAGGAAGGGAAACTGACTGTCAGAAGTGTAGTATAAGAAGGGTCCAGAGTGGAGATGTCGGGTCCCACATACATGATAAGGTCACAAGGGCACAGGAGAAGATACGAGGGGAAGGAATCGGACTGAGGAGGAAGGCTGGGAATGGGTTTTGTTATATAGGCAAGGGGAACAGATATGTGCCCGAGGAACATGAAAGGACAACCCAAGCACCCTGGACTTGATGGTGTGAAGCTAGAACCTGTAACCAAAGACTGGACGTTAGTAAAGATTTTATTTGGGACAAGTACATCAAAGTTCAAGATGAGGAAACAACAATAAGAACATAAGAAATAGGAGCAGGAGTAGGCCATTCATCCCTTCAAGCCCACTCCACCATTCAATGAGATCATGGCTGATCTTCTCCTTCAACACCATTTTCCTGCACTATCCCCATATCCCTTGATGTTGTTTTTAATATGCAGAAATCTATCGATCTCAGTCTTGAACATACTCAACGACTGAACCTCCACAGCCTCCTGGGGCAGAGAATTCCAAAGATTCACCATCCTCTGAGTGAAGAAATTCCTCCTCATCTCAGTCCTAAATGGCCTGCTCTTTATTCTGAGACTGTGTTCTAGACTCCCCAGCCAGGGGAAACACCCTTCCTGCATCTACCCTGTCGAGACCAGGAAGAATTTTATACATTTGAATGCGATCACCACTCATTCTTCTAAACTCCTGAGAATAAAGGTCCAGTCTATTTAATTTTTCCTCAAAGAAAAAGTCCTCAATCCCAGGAAGTAGTTTGGTGAACTTTTGTTGCAATTACATTTGTTACAATTGCGTTTTGTTACAATTACTTGCCTCTGTGGCAATTATATCTTTCCTGAGGTCAGGAGATGAAAACTGTACACAATACTCCAGGTGTGGTCTCACCAAGGCTCTATATAATTGCAGTAAGACATCTTTACTGCTGGACTCAAATCCTCTTTTAATAAAGGCCAACAGACCACTTGCCTTCTTCATTGATTGCTGCAACTGTATGTTAGCTTTCAGTGACTCGTGAACAAGGACCCAAGTCCTTTTGAAGTTGAACACTTGCCAGCCTCTCACCATTTATGACTGCTCCGTGGGCTGGATTTTACCAGGACCCCGATATTGGGCTCCATGGTGAGGTTGCTGGAAGATGCTGCTGGTAGAGGCCCGACACCGACTCCAACACCAGGAGACCCCAGCCCGATCCTCCTGGTGGCGGTAAGGCTCCATAGCATTCCGTCCCGTCGCTAGGTGACAGAACCTGAATTTGAATGTTTAAATTAATAAAATTAATACATTTAAATGAACCTCAGTGCAGTGGCCATCACTCCCGGGCTTTCACTTCTCTGTCTGGGAAAAGCAGGTGTGATACTGGTGGGAAGGTGGAGGGAGTTTAGATATTTTGTGCGGTGGTGGGGAGGGGGAATGGGGTCAAATATTCCTAATGAGTGCAGGGGAATGGTGGGAAGGGGTGAACTTTAAACTTGGTACAGTCTGGGTGGGGAAGGTCATATTTCATATGTAACTGTTTTGTCAGGGAGAAAGCGGCAGATACTTAATTTAGTTGTTATTGGGGGGATGGGAAAGGGTCATTAGAATTTTATTCTGTATATTTTGGGGAGGAGTGTTTCTTTATAAATTTAAATTCACCGACAGGGCCGACTGTCCTTTAAAAAGGGCTCCAGTACCTGCGCACAGGCAGCTGAGGCCATTGCCAGTGTCAGACAGCCCGCCCCCTCCACGTGATTGGGGAGACGGGCCGCCCCGGTTATTTAAATGAGGTACAGTAGGGAGATCGTGGCAGCTCTGTGACTTGTGGTCCTCACATGCAGACAGCCATTTTTGTCACCTGTCACTGGGAGAGGCAGTGGCCTGTTAAAATCCAGCCCTGTATTTCTGTTTCTCCGACCAAAGTGGATAACCTCACATTTCTCTACATTGTATTCTATTTGTCAAATATTTGTCCACTCGCTTAACCTCTCCAAATCCCCTTGAAGCATCTTTTCATTCTCCTCACAATCCACACTTCCATCAAGTTTTGTGTCATCTGCAAACTTGGAAATATTACGTTTAATCTCCACATCCAAATCATTGATATAGGTTGTTAATAACTGGAGCCCGTGTCACTGATCCTTGCAATACCCCACCAGTCACAACTTGCCCATCTGAAAATCACCCATTTATTCTCACTCTCTGTTTTCTGTCTGTGAACCAGTTCTCAATCCATGTCAGTATATTCCCCCCAATCCCATGTGCTCTCATCTTGTTTACTAACCTCCTGTGTGGGACCTTATCACAAGTTTTCTGAAAGGGATAGAGATGAGATGATTAAACAGTCAAATGTCACTTGTCATACGAACATAACAAATAGGAGTAGGAGTAAGACACACAAACACACAAACCTGCTCCACCATTGAAGAGGATCATGGCTGATCTTCAAACTCAACTCCACTTTCACACCCGATCTCCATATCCCTGGATTCCCAGAGAGTCCAAAAAATCTGTCGATCTCATTCTTTGACTATACTCAGCGACTGAGCATCCACAGCCCTCAGGAGTAGAGAATTCCAAAGATTCATAAACGTTTGAGTGAGGAAATGGCGTACTTTATTCACAGTACTAAGGCCTTCCACCGACTGTTCCAATTTCCCATCATTTCAAAAGATCAAGTACGTTGGAATATTTAGTTCCCAACGTTGGTCACAGTATAACCACATCTCTGTAACTGCATCTCTGTAATGACAAATAGATCAAACACATTTATCTCCACTTGTGTCATTAATTTGTCCGCCATGTTACCAGCCCATCACGCATTCACAAAAAAACACCAGCATGGATTTGTAAAAGGCAGATCATGCTTGACCAATCTAATTGAATTTTTTGTTTTATGAAGTATTAGAGAAGGTTGATGAAGAGACCATAGGAACATAGGAAATAGGAGCAGGTGAAGCCATTCGGCCCCTCCAACCTGCTCTCCCATTCAACTAGATCATGGCTGATCTTCTACCTCAAGGCCATTTTCCCACATTATCCCCATATTCCATGATAGCTTTACTATCTAGAAATCTATTGATTTCTGTCTTGAACATACTCAATGATTGAGCCTCCTCAGTCCTCTGGGGTAGTGAGTTCCAAAGATTCATCATCCTATGCGTGAAGAGATTCCTCCTCATCTCAGTCCTAAATGGCCTACCCTTTATTCTGAGACTATGTCCCCTGGTTCTAGACCCTCAACCAGGGGAAACATCCTTCCTGCAGCTACCCTGTTGAGCCCTGTAAGAATTTTGTATGCTTCAGTGAGATCCCCTCATTCTTCCAAACTCTAGAGAATACAGGCCCAGTGTCCTCAATCTCTCCTTATCGGACAATCCCACCATTCCAGGAATCAGTCCAATGACCCTTTGCTGCACTCCCTCTTTGGCAAGGATTTCCTTCCTTAGGTAAGGAGACCAAAACTATACACAATACTCCGGTGTGCGGCCTCACCAAGGCTCTATACCATTGCAGCAAGACTTCTTTACTCCTGTACTCAAATCCTCTTGCATTAAAGGCCAACATACCAATTGCCTTTATGATTGCTTGCTGCACCTGCATGGTAGCTTTCAGTGGCTTATAAACAAGGACACCCAGGTCCCTTTGGACATCAACACTTCCCAATCTCTTACTATTTAAGAAATACTCTGCACTTCTGTTTTTACTAACAAAGTTGATAACTTCACATTTTCCGCATTATATTCCATCTGCCGCTCTCTTGCACATACATTTAGCCTGTATAAGCTCCTTGAATCCTCTTTGCATTCTCCTCACAACTCACATCCCAACTTAGTTTTGTGTCATCAGCAAACTTGGAAATATTACATTTAGTCCCCACATCCAAATCATTGATACAAATAGTTGGAACCGAAGCACTGATCCTTGCAGTACCCCACTAGACACAGCCTGCCAACCTGAGAATGACCTGTTTATTCCTACTTTCTGTTTTCTGTCCACGAATCAATTCTCAATCCATGCCATTATATTATCACCAATGCTATGTGTCCTAATTTTGCCTACAAGCCTCTTGCATGGAACCTTAACAAAAGCCTTGTGAACATTTAAATACAGCACATCCACTGGTTCCCCGTTAACTACTCAAATGAAAAACTCCAACCGGTTTATCCTGGGGTTACTATTGACCAGAAACTGAACTGAAGTAGCCATATTAATACAGTGGCTACAACAGAAAGTCAGAAGCTAGGAATCCTGCAGCGAGTAACTCACCTACTAACTCCCCAAAGCCTGCCAACCATCTACAAGGCACAAGTCGGGAGTGTGATGGTATACTCTCCACTTGCCTGGATGGGTACAGCTCTAACAACACTCAAGAAGCTTGACCTCATCCAGGACAAAGCAGCCCTCTGGATTGGCATCCCATCCGACACCTTCAACATTCACTCCCTTCATCACCGACACACATGGCAACAGTGTGTGCCATCTACAAGATGCACTGCAGCAACTGACCAAGGCTTCTTAGACAGCACCTTCCAAACCCGCGACCTCTACCTCAAGCACAATAGATTCGTGGGACCACCATCTGCAAGTTCCCCTCCAATTCACACACCATCCTCACTTGGAACTAAATCACTGTTCCTTCACTGTTGCTGGGTCAAAATCCTGCAACTCCCTTCCTAACAGCACTCTAAATGCACCTGTACCCCACAGACTGCAGAGGTTCAATGTGGTGCTTCACCACCATCTTCTCAAGGGCAATTAGGGATTGGCAATAATTGCTGGGCAAGCCAGCGATGCCCACATGTCTGGAACGAATAAACCCTGCCCATCCTGCACCCGCCACCCCCCCACACATACGTTGGAAAAATACGGAAATTCTCTCGACAGAGATCTATCAGAAGAAAATGACATCAGGGGTTTCAGTCAACACACTTGAAGCACAGGGTTTTCCAGCTTCTCAGGAGAGATTCAATGCCAGGGATTTAAGCTCTCCCACACTAGATCTTTGCAGGGTCTCTTCAAAGAGGTAGAGGAAGAGGTGAGCTGGGTGGTTCCATTCTCCTTGGCAGGCAAAACCTGTCTTCAAAACAATTCACACCCCAACTGAACTGAAAATAATATCCAAAACCCCAAACAGAATGTCAAACCTCTTGACCTCCACAAAATATGTGGCTTCTCTGTAAACATTATCCCCAGGTCACCAAGGTTGCTGTTGTTTATTGAACTTAAAGCACATGACATCTAGGAAGGTTGTTTTTAAACAACATTTCAGTGTCCTTTCAATGAACTGTCAACAACAAAGCAAAGTCCAGCTTCTGTGAAATCTTCAGCCTTCTAATGAACCCATCTCCACAATTTAAATATGAGTCTTCAAAAAAAATTAAGTAAAAATATAGAAGCATCTTCAAAACAACCTAGAGAAATGTTTACAGTCCATTTTTATGTTTCTCTCCATTTACTTTCATATTCTATTTGCCCTTTCTTTGACAATTTCTTGGTGCTCCTTTGCTGAATTATAAATTCTTCCCAATAGAACCATAGAAAAATTACTGCACAGAAGGAAGCCATTCAGCCCATCATTTCTGCACCAGCCGGAAAATAAAACTAGCCGCCCAATCTAATTCCACCTTCTTGCACGTGTTCCATAGCCTTGCAGGTTACAGCAATTCAGGTGCATGTCCAGGAACATTCGAAAGAATTGAGGGCTTCGATCTCCACCACCATTCCTAGCAGTGAATTCCTGATGCCCACCACCCTCTGGGTGAAAAAGCTTTTCCTCATGTCCCCTGTAATCCTTCTACCAATCACCTTAAATCTGTTCCTCCTGGTAATTGACCTCTCCACTCGGGGAAACAGGTTCTTCCTGTCTACTCTATCTGGGCCCCTCATAATTTTGTACACCTCAATTAAGTCGCCCCTCAGCCTCCTCTGTTCTAAGGAAAGCAAGCTTACCCTATCCAACTTTCTTCACAGCTGCAACTTTCAGACCCTGCCAACATTCTTGTAAATCTCGCCTGCATCTCTCTCCAGAGCAATTATGTCCTTTCTGTAATGTGCTGACCAGAACTGTACGTAATACTCCAGCTGTGGCCTAACCATCATTTTATACAGTTCCAGCATTACATCCCTTCTATACCTCGACCAGTAAAGGAAACCATTCCATATGCCTTCTTCACCACTCTATCTACTTGTCCTGCTACCTTCAGGGACCTGTGAATATGTACTCCAAGCTTTCTCACTTCTTCTAGCCCCACCAATATCCTCCTGTTTATTGTGTATTCCCTCGCTTTATTTGCCCTTGCCAAGTGCATTATCTTACTAATCTGGATTGAATTACATTTGCCACATTTCCACCCATTCAATCAAACTATTGATATAATTCTGCAGTCTACAGCTACCCACTTCACTATCAACTAGACAACAAATTTTTGTGTCATCAACAAATTTCCCAATCATGCCTCCCACATTTAAGTCCAAATCATTAATATATACCACAAACAGCAAGGGACCCAACACTGAGCCCTGTGGAACGCCACTGGAAACCGCTTTCCATTCGCAAAAAAATCCGTTGACTACTGCCCTTTGATTCCTGTCACTGAGCCAATTTTGGATCCAACCTGCCACATTCCCCGTGGGATTTCATTTTACTGACCAGTCTGCCATGCGGGAATTTGTCAAATGCCTTACGAAAATTCATGTAGACCACATCCACTGCACTACCCTCATCAATCCTCCTCGTTACTTTCTCAAAGAAATCAATTAAGTTAGTAAGACATGACCTTCCCTTGAAAAATCCATGCTGACAATCCCTGATTAATCCTTTCTAAGTGGCAGTTTATCCTGTCCCTCAGAACTGATTCTAATCACCACTGAGGTCAGACGTGACCGGCCGATAATTATTTGGTCTATCCCTTACACCCTTTTTAAACAATGGTAAAACATTCGCAGATCTCCAATCCTCTGGCACCTCACCGTATCCAGTGAGGATTTGAAGATGATCCTCAGCGTATTCCTTATTTTCTCCCTGGCTTCCCTTAACAACCTGGGATGCAAAACATCCGGTCCTGGCGATTTATCCACTTTTAGGAATGTCACACTCTCTAGTACTTCCACTCTCATTATGCTAATTGTATCTAATTTTTCACACTCCTCCTCTTTTACGACAATGTCTGCATCATCCCTCTCCTTTGTGAAGACAGAGGCAAAAAACTCATTATCGACCTTGCCCACATCTTCTGCATCCATGCATAAGTTCCCTTGTACATCTCTGATAGGCCCGACCCTTTCCTTAGTTAGCCTCTTACTCTTAATGTCCTGAGAAAACATCTTCGGGTTTCCCTTGATTTTATCTCCCAATAATTTTTCACGTACTTTGCTTTTATATAATTTGCTTTTTTACATCACCCCTGCTCTTTCTATACTCCTCCAGGCTTTCTTAAGTATTAAGATATTTGTGATCATCAGAAGCTTTCATTTTTTGCTTTAACTTACCCTGTAAGCTTCTATATAACCAGGGAGCTCTCGATTTGACAGAACCACCATTTACCTTAGTGGGGACATGCCTACACTCTGCCCATTGTATCTTTTTCCTGAATGCCACCCAGTGGTTTGCCACTGATTTTCCTTCAAGTATCTGTATCCAGTCCACCGTTGCCAGGTCACTTCTCAGTTTTTATGATTATTTGGAAAAGCATAGTTTGATTAGAGACAGTCAGCATGGCTTTGTGAGGGGCAAGTCATGCCTCACAAGCCTTATTGAATTCTTTGAGGATGTGACAAAACACATTGATGAAGGAAGAGCAGTGGATGTGGTGTATATGGATTTTAGCAAGGCGTTTGATCAGGTTCCCCATGGTAGACTCATTCAGAAAGTAAGGAGGCATGGGATACAGGGAAAGTTGGCTGTCTGGATACAGAATTGGCTGGCCCAGAGAAGACAGAGGGTGGTAGTAGATGGAAAGTATTCAGCCTGGAGCTCGGTGACCAGTGGTGTTCCGCAGGGATCTGTTCTGGGACCTCTGCTCTTTGTGATTTTTATAAATGACTTGGATGAGGAAGTGGAAGGCTGGGTTAGTAAGTTTGCCGACGACACAAAGGTTGCTGGAGTTTTGGATAGTGTGGAGGGCTGTTGTAGGTTGCAATGGGACATTAACAGGATGCAGAGCTGGGCTGAGAAGTGGCAGATGGAGTTCAACCTGGAAAAGTGTGAAGTGATTCACTTTGGAAGGTCGAATTTGAATGCAGAATGCAGGCTTAAAGACAGGATTCTTGGCAGTGTGGAGGAACAGAGGGATCTTGGGTCCACGTCCATAGATCCCTCAAAGTTGCCACCCAAGTTGATAGGGTTGTTAAGAAGGCGTATGGTGTGTTGGCTTTCATTAACAGGGGGATTGAGTTTAAGAGCCACGAGGTTATGCTGCAGCTCTATAAAGCCCTGGTTCGACCACACTTGGAATATTGTGTTCAGTTCTGGTCGCCTCATTATAGGAAGGATGTGGAAGGTTTAGAGAGGGTGCAGAGGAGATTTACCAGGATGCTGCCTGGACTGTAGGGCATGTCTTACGAAGAAAGGTTGAGGGAGCTAGGGCTTTTCTCATTGGACGAAGAAGGATGAGAGGTGACTTGATAGAGGGGTACAAGATGATGAGAGGCATAGATAGAGTAGATAGCCAGAGACGTTTTCCCAGGGCGGAAAGGGCTATCAGCGGGGGGCATAATTTTAAGGTGATTGGAGGAAGTTTTAGGGGAGATGTCAGAGGTAGGTTCTTTACACAGAGAGTGGTGGGTGCGTGGAATGCACTGCCAGCGGTGGTAGTAGAAGCAGATACATTAGGGACATTTAAGCGACTCTTGGATAGGTACATGGATGATAGTAGAATGAAGGGTATGTAGGTAGTTTGATCTTAGAGTAGGTTAAAGGGTCGGCACAACATCGTGGGCCGAAGGGCCTGTACTGTGCTGTACTGTTCTATGTTCTATGTTCTATGTTCATAAAATTCGCCTTCCCTCAATTTGGAACCTCTGCTCCTGTTTTATTTGTGTCCTTTTCCATTATTATGCTAAAACTGACTGTATTATGGTCACTATCTAAAATGGTCACCCACTGTTACTTCATCCACTTGCCCAGCTTCAACACCTAAAACTAAATCTTGATTTGCGTCCCCTCTCTTGTTGCGCTTGTTACGTGCTGGGTAAAAAAGTTCTCCTCAATGCAGTTCAAGAATCTTCTCCCCTCTGCCCTTCACACTGTTAATATCCCAGTCGATATTGGGGTAGTTGAAATCCCCAACCATCACAGCCTGAAAGTCATTGCACTCAGAAATGTGCTTACATATTTGTTCCACTATCTCCATCTCACTATTTGGGGGTCTACAGTCTTCTTCTTTGGCCTCTTTGTCTCGAGAGACAATGGGTAAGCGCCTGGAGGGCCAAAAAGGCCAATTCTAGAGTGACAGCCTCTTCCATAGGTGCTGCAGATAAAATTGGTTGTCGGGGCTGTTTCACAGTTGGCTCTCCCCTTGTGATTCTGTCTTTTTTCCTGCCAACTGCTAAGTCTCTTTGACTCGCCACACTTTAGCCCCACCTTTATGGCTGTCCGCCAGCTCTGGTGATCACCGGCAACTGACTCCCACGACTTGTGATCAATGTCACAGGAATTCATGCCGCGTTTGCAGATGTCTTTAAAGCAGAGACATGGACGGCCAGTGGGTCTGATACCAGTAAGCTCGCTGTACAATGTGTCCTTGGGGATCCTGCCATCTTCCATATGGCTCACATGGCCAAGCAATCTCAAGCGCCGCTGGCTTAGTAGGTGTATATGCTGGAGATGTTGGCCGCCTCGAGGACTTCTGTGTTGGAGACGCGGTCCTGCCACCTGATGCCAAGGATTCTCCGGAGGCAGCGAAGATGGAATGAAGTGAGACGTCGCTCTTGGCTGACATACGTTGTCCAGGCCTCACTGCCGTAGAGCAAGGTACTGACGGCACAGGCTAGATACACTCGGACTTTTGTGTTCCGTGTCAGTGCGCCATTTTCCCACACTCTCTTGGCCTGTCTGGTCACAGCAGTGGAAGCCTTTCCCATGCGCTTGTTGATTTCTGCATCGAGAGACAGGTTACTGGTGATATAATAAAAGCAAAATACTGCGGATGCTGGAAATCTGAAATAAAAACAAGAAATGCTGGAACCACTCAGCAGGTCTGGCAGCATCTGTGGAAAGAGAAGCAGAGTTAACGTTTCGGGTCAGTGACCCTTCATCGGAAGTCCGATGAAGGGTTACTGACCCGAAGCGTTAACTCTGCTTCTCTTTCCACAGATGCTGCCAGACCTGCTGAGTGATTCCAGCATTTCTTGAGGTTACTGGTGATAGTTGAGCCTAGTTAGGTGAACTCTTGAACCACTTCCGGAGCGTGGTCGCCGATATTGATGGATGGAGCATTTCTGACGTCCTGTCCCATGATGTTCGTTTTCTTGAGGCTGATGGTTAGGCCAAATTCATTGCAGGCAGCCGCAAACCTGTCGATGAGTCTCTGCAAATAGTCTTCAGTGTGAGATGTTAATGCAGCTCTTAGACGGGCAAGGTTGAACAACCTGCCACCTGATCTTGTGTGGAGGAAAATTCCTTCTTCTGAAGACTTGAACACATGTGAGAGCAGCAGGGAGAAGATCCCAAACAGTGTAGGTGCGGGAACACAGCCCTGTTTCACAATGCTCAGGATAAGAAAGGGGTCTGATGAGGCACCGCTATCCTGAATTGTGCCTTTCATATTGTCATGGAATGAGGTGATGATAATTAGCAGCTTTGGTGGACATCCGATCTTTTGTAGTCATCTGAAGAGACCATGTCTGCTGACGAGATCAAAGGCTTTGGTGAGATCAATGAAAGCAACGTAGAGGGGCATCTGTTGTCCACGGCATTGCTCCTGTAGCTGGTCAAGGGAGAACAGCATGTCAATGGTAGATCTCTCTGCTCGAAAGGCACACTGTGCCTCAGGGTAGATGCGCTCAGCCAGCTTCTGGAATCTGTTTAAAACAACTCGAGCGAAGACTTTCCCCACTATGCTGAGCAGGGATATTCCACGGTAATTGTTGCAGTCACCGCGGTCACTCTTGTTCTTATAGAGGGTGATGATATTGGCATCGCGCATGTCCTGTGGTACTGCTTCCTCGTCCCAACACAGGCAAAGCAGTTCGTGCAGTACTGAAAGTATAGCAGGCTTGGCACTCTTGATTATTTCAGGGGTAATGTCGTCCTTCCCAGGGGCTTTTCCGCTGTCTGGAGAATCAATAGCATCACAGAGTTCTGATTTTGTTGGCTGCACATCCAGCTCATCCATGACTGGCAGAGACTGGGCTGCATTGAGGGCGGTCTCAGTGACAACATTTTCCCTGGAGTACAGTTCTAGGTAGTGCTCTACCCAGCGGTCCATTTGCTTGCATTGGTCAGTGTTTGTGTCTCCTCATTTAGATTTGATGGGGGTGATCTTCTTGATCGTTGGCTCAAAAGCTCTCTTCATGCCATCATATATTCCTCTGATGTTTCTGGTGTCTACAGTACACTCCCAGTAATGTGGCTGCCCCCTTTTTATTTCTAAGTCTCCAGCCATATGGCCTCGTTTGATGATTCATTTAGCATATCATCCCTCCTCACAGCTGTTATTGATTCCTTGACTAATAATGCTAACCCTCCCCACCCCACTCTTTTTAATCTCCCTCTCTATCATGCCTGAATGCTCTAAATCCAGGGATGTTGAGCTGCCATTCTTGCCCTCTTTAAGCCAAGTTTCCGTTATAGCAATGATTTTGTGGTGCCATGTGTCTATCTGTAATCTCAACTCACTGGCTTTATTTATTATACTCTTTACATTTAAATATCCTTTAACACTGCCAAATTCCTGTGTTGCACACTTTTTACATTTTTCTTCTGTCTTTCAGATTCATTCGCCAATTTTGCTAATTTTCTGTGTCCTGTTCCCTGCCCTGAAATTGTCCTATCTAAAACTATGCTCAGTTCCCATCCCCTTGCCAATCTAATTTAAACCATCCCCAACTGCACGAGCAAACCTTGTTGTAAGGATATTTGTCCCAGTGCTGTTCAGGTGCAGACTATCTGGCTTCACAGGTCCCACCAACCCCAAAACTGGTCCCAATGCCCCAGAAATCTTCAGCCTCCCTTCCGCACCAATTCTCTAGCCGCACATTCATCTGGTGAATTTTCCTATTACTAATCTCACTAGCATGTGGCCTTGGGAGTAATCCGGAGATTACTTTCCTTTTTGCTGGGTAATCTCATTCGCAACTCCTTAAACTCAGTCCGCAGGACCCTATCCCTCTTTCTTGCGCTCTCGTTGGGTACCAATGTGGACCACGACCTCCAGCTGTGTACCCTCACCCTCCAGAATGCTCCATAGCTGCTCAGTGATATCCATGACCCTTGCACCAAGGAGACAACATACCATCCTAGAATCACATCTGCTACAACAAAAACACCTATCTGTTCCTCTAACCGTGGAATCCCCTACCACTATTGCTCTCTTGTCCTGTTCACTCCCTCCAAGCACAGCTGAGTCACCCATGGTGCTCACTGCACTCTACAGAGGAACTACTATCAACATCCTCGGGGCTACCACTGACCAGAAACTGAACTGGAGTAGCCATATAAATACCGTGGCTACAAAAGCAGGTCAGAGGCTAGGAATCCTGAGGCGAGTAACTCACCTCTTGACTCCCCATGGCCTGTCCACCATCTACAAGGAACAAATCAGGAGTGTGATGGAATACTTTCCACTTGCCTGGATGGGTGCAGCTCCAACAACAGTCAAGAAGCTCGACACCTTCCAGGACAAAGCAGCCCGCTTACTTGGCACCCCATCTGCAAACATTCACTCCCTCCACCACCGACGCACAGTGGCAGCAGTGTGTACCATCTACAAGATGCACTGCAGCAATGCACAAAGGTTCCTTACACAGCACCTTCCAAACCACCAACCTCTACCAACTAGAAGGACAAGGGCAGCAAATGCATGGGAACGCCGCCACCTGCATTTCTCCTCCAAGTCACACACCATCCTGACTTGGAACTATATCGTCGTTCCTTCTCTGTCGCTGGGTCAAAATCCTGGAACTCCTTTCCTAACAGCACTGTGGGTGTACCAACCCCAAATGGACTGCAGCGGTTAAAGAAGGCAGCTCACCACCACCTTCCCAAGGGCAATTAGGGATGGGCAATAAATGCTGGCCTAGCCAGCGACGCTCACTGAATAAAATAAAAGAACTCTCCTTCCCATTGGTACTCAGAACTGAATACCAGTTCAAAAGTAGGATGCCCTGTGGGGACTCCTGCACGACCTGCCCTGATCTTCTTGTCAGTCTGGCAGCAAGACAATCCGTCTCTGACTGTGCTCGGTTAGCCACCGGGTTGACTCCCTCCTGAAACGTGCTATCCACGTAGTATTCCACCTCGTGGATGCGCCACAGTGATTACAGCCCCGCCCGAGCTCTGAAACCCAAACTCATCTGCTGTTTTCCTCAAAAATGAGCCAGTAATCTGCCCATGTTTTTTGTCTATAACAAAGCTCTGAAATTATTATTTTTCAAATCCCTTGTTTTCGGTTAACCAGTGTATATGTGTCTGTGTGAGTGTGAGGGGCCGAAGGAACAAAAGAAAAGAGAACTTTAAAATTTCGATCTGTGTGTTTCTGTTTACTTCACTACTGGTTAAGACTTGTTAATTTTGATAATTTTGTTGTTCATTAAAGAAACCTGGATAGTGTGTTCTATTCTGGGAAAAATAGAGTATATGATCGACCATATCGATAAGTGGGAAAAATTAAAATAATATGTTGTGACTTGTGGAGAAGTGGGACTAGAATAAACAGTGCATTCCTCCTGCCTCACTTGTAACAGTGTCTTCAGTGTACATGGGGAAGCTGACCCTATGTGTTCTGATAATATCTTCATAGGGAAGCATGGTGATGGGAAAGAACAGCTGGAGGTCTAGAGTAGATCTTTGGAGGCTCCGAGAAATAAAGTGAGGCTATTATTGGACAGCAGGTAAGAGTAGAACCACACGAGGACAGTACAATTATCTGGTGAATGGATCAGAGACATTGACGGAGAATCGTGTGTCAACCATGACAAAGATTGCAGAGAGACTGAGGAGGTCTTGTGGAGGGATTGTACATCATCGTAACAGTCACAGAAGGTGTGATGTTTCACTTTGTTCGGGACCGTTTGATTATTGTGACAGGGGTGGAAACCTGATTGAAGAGATACAAATATGATATTGTAAGAAGGATGTGCACGGATTTTGGAGACAACAACATGTTGAAGGGATTTGGAGAGGAAAGGAAGGTGTGAGATGGGATTGCAGTTTTTTTTTAAGAACCGAGGGGTTGTGCCTTGACTTTTGATGAAGGAATGACAATAGTGGTTTTGAAAGGGATGGGGAAGAAGGTGAGAAGAGGGACACATGTCAAATATCAACTAATATGGGACCAGGAACAGAAGCGGTTATTATTCGAGTGGAAATGAGCTCAAAGCTGCAGGAGGTGGCTTTCATGGACCAGACAAACTTACATAGAGATTGAGGGGAGATGGGAGAGAGATTGGTGAAAGCAGTTGGTTCAGGACAGAAAGAGGTGGTTTGGTGGACAATCGAAGGCTGATTTCAACAGGAGCAAGTAAACAGTTGCTCTCAATGTTAGAGGCAAAGAAGTTGCTGAGTTTCTCATGTTGTTGGAGATGATGGAGGAGGAGGCAAGGGTTTATAAAGACTGATGGTAGTGAAAAAGAGACACAGGGAATATCTTTGCATTCCAGGATGTCCCTGGAGGAATGACCACATAGACGACAGTGAGGCCGCTTCACGTGGTCCAGCATGAACCAGTTGTGGAGCAGAAACACTCAAGAATCCATCCCGTGGACTAGGAACAGTAAATATGAGGCCAGAACAGGACATTCTATGGGTGAATGAGACAGTATGGGTACCGGCAAACACTGGATATTTCCCTGACATCTGAATCCATTTTGGCCTCTATTTGAGGAACATTCTTTTCTGCATTTGTACCTTTCCTCACCAGAAGAGTTTGTTCTTGAAAAAACAGATAGTTTTCGTGGATTGATCCAATTGTGTATTGTAATGAACATCAGAACATCCTTGTCTGAGGTTGTTCTCTGGGAGCTGAATATATGATTTAGTGTTACTGCTCCTTTATGGGGAATTAATCTGATGGCTTTTGATGGTTTAGGTTTGCTGGAACTCCACAAATCCAGCAGTTAAATTGACATCGGAATATTACATGTTATATCGTTTAATTTACCCACATTAAAATTCATCTTTAACATGATAATAGTTGTGCACTACTGTCTAAAATCTTATTGAAGGTCGTCAGACTTCGCGTTTCCTTCACAAGGATTTCAGGAATATAAAAGCAAATGATTTATAAACCTATAAGCCCTGCTCAAGATCAATGTTTGTTATTTGTTATTGACACAATTTCCTATTCTGTGTAAACAAATATTTCACCCCATTCTTCAGCTCCTCTCTGAATTTCCTCTGTGTCAGTCCATAGATACAAGTGTTTGTGCAGCAACTGAGAAGCTGCAGCATAAACCCAACTTGTTGGGTAATATATATTGGGTTACTGTAATATTTGTTGGAGTATCTAAAGTTTACCACTGGCCAGTTTATTGAATGGACAACATTCGTCATCCACAATAATATAAAATTGGCAGAAATAGTGAAAAGCAAAATCATGGATTTCCTCCGATTCTTCACCTCTGGATCATTCTGATTCTCACTGTTGCTCCGGAGTCCCCTGCGTGCTTTATTTGCCCCTATAATGTGTCTGACGGTCAGAGTATTGAACAACAGAATTAAAAGGATTGGTAATAGAGGGGTTATGATGCTCTCGATCCACGCATAAACCCTCCACAAGGGGGAGGTGAGATAATCAGCTGTAGGAACACAATACCAAGGCACATTGTCAATTATAAATACAGGCTCAGCGATATAGTAATAGGGAATACTCCTGAGACAGCTCACCACAAACACGGTGGCGATAACCACTGTCGCAGTTCTTTCAGTGCTATATTTTGATTGTAACTTCTGACAACAAATAGTTACAAAGCGATCAAGAGTGAAGGCAACAGTAAACCAGACAGAAGAGTCTACAGCTACAACATATGTGACAAGGTTTACGACACACACAGGAGTTATAAACAGGAAGCTAACTGGAAAGTACATGATATTAATCCGGTGTAATATCACATGGATGATAATCACCATTAGATCCGCCACTGCCATGGCCACCAGGTAACGAGTGATACATTTGGAGAGACCGCACTTTCCTCGAGACAAAATCACAATCGCCACCAAGTTAACTGGAAGAAACAGAAAACATGAAATTTACCTCCACACTGTCCCAAAACATTTTTTGAAATAATCATTTAAAGTTGAAGAAGACAGTTTGGAAAAAAATGAGATTTCCAGTTCCAAAGTAAATGTATTTGTTAATTGAATGAACTGTTTATTGGCATCAGGGAAATCTGTGGCAAAAGAAGGTTAAAATAGAGAAATAAGTGTTCACTTCAGATAGAGAAAAAGACGCTGAGTTGAAAAAAAAAGTTTGGAAGTTTTTTCTGGAGAATTACTGTTTCCAAAACACCAGAGACCCCAAAGATAATAACTGCAGATCAGCTTCAGCCTGTTGGGTGGGGACCGCACTCTCACCCTGTTGGGTCATCGTCTGTACAACAGGGAGAGTGAACTCCCACCCTCTTTTTAAACATTGGCCGGACAAACTGCAGAATGGAAAAGTCTGGTGAGGTCGATCTTGCACCAGTAACAGAAATCACCAAGTGTTCGATTCCACTTACATTCAGAAACAAAATCAAAGCGGAATTCAAATCCATGAAAACAAGAGAAACTTCTGCAGCAACACCATATATCAACATGAACTAATGTTACAATGCAGTAACTCCGAGAATCTCCATA
This sequence comes from Heterodontus francisci, assembly GCF_036365525.1. Taxonomy (NCBI): domain Eukaryota; kingdom Metazoa; phylum Chordata; class Chondrichthyes; order Heterodontiformes; family Heterodontidae; genus Heterodontus; species Heterodontus francisci. The sequence continues at coordinate 206,371,278 of NC_090375.1, read as the reverse complement.
TTACACTTGTAACCCATTGAACAACATCAGCATATTTAGACTTGCTCATTTATTTCTGATCTGATATCCATGAAGACTCTAGGGAAGAACTTTTGTTATAAACATTGAAGGAAATTGTTTTTTACGCTTTCTGTGGTGGAAATTCAAGAAGTGTTATAAAATTTTAAATAAGAAATCAGATTAATAAAGTAAGATAATCGCATGGCACTTAACTTACAGCATCAAACAGGGAAAATATAACATGAACAGTCAACATTGACATGCAATTTGAACAGTGTCATTTCACCATCTTACCAGCAATACCGACGGTTGCAAGAATCGGGTAGTAAATGACCTCTATCAGGTAAATTACAGCGTATCCCATTTCTTGTGTGAAACATCAATGCAGAGACTTCTTCAGAGAAGCCCTTATTAATCTCACAGAGCAACCTCCATGGAGACAGTCATCTAGGGAATGTGAGCTGGGATATTACGTTCTACTGAACAAACTGATTCAATTAACTGTTTTTAGATGTGTGTAATAAGATATAGTCATTAGAGGATATAGAAAACAAAATAATTTTATATTCCTTATAAATTTCTTCAAATATGATTTACAAATTATTTTGTTGTGATCTTAGGTGTTGATATGGATGAACAATCTCAGGAACTATAACCCTGGTGTTGATGTGGATGAACAGTCTCAGGAACAATAGCCCTGGTGTTGATGTGGATGAACAATCTCAGGAACTATAACCCTGGTGTTGATGTGGATGAACAGTCTCTGGAACAATAGCCCTGATGTTGATGTGGATGAACAGTCTCAGGAACAATAGCCCTGGTGTTGATGTGAATGGACAGTCTCAGGAACAATAACCCTGGTGTTGATGTGGATGAACAGTCTCTGGAACAATAGCCCTGGTGTTGATGTGAATGGACAGTCTCAGGAACAATAGCCCTGGTGTTGATGTGAATGGACATCTCAGGAACAATAGCCCTGGTGTTGATGTGAATGGACAGTCTCTGGAACAATAGCCCTGGTGTTTGTGTGGATGAACAGTCTCAGGAACAATAGTCCTGGTGTTGATGTGGATGAACAGTCTCAGGAACGATAGCCCTGGTGTTGATGTGAATGGACAGTCTCAGGAACAATAGCCCTGGTGTTGATGTGAATGGACAGTCTCAGGAACAATAGCCCTGGTGTTGATGTGAATGGACAGTCTCAGGAACAATAGCCCTGGTGTTGATGTGAATGGACAGTCTCATTGACAGTTGTCCTTGTGTTAGTTGTAGGGATTAAATTGGATTCAATCATATTCTGTACAATCAGAGCAATAGGACAGGGCCGGTGAAGTGAGGGAAAGGCTGTGAGTGAGTGATTTATTATTGGATAGTTGCCCACAATTTTGGTAGGGATTTTGGGAGCGTTAATTTAGAAAGGATTCCATGTGACAACAGCCTAAAAGGTTAATCATGCGAGGCTTTTGAAGACCAGCTTTGGATGCTCTGTTTCCTTCACTCCATGTAGCCCAGATTAGATACGACTGAATCCACTTTTCTGGAGTCTTGCCATGCTGCAGAGCCGCTTCACACCTATGATCACAGAAAGAGTGCAGGGGGAGATCTGTCTGTTGAATGGTTTTGTTATGACTGAGGCTGTAGAAATGGACTGTCTTTCTCTAGTTCTACTTCCCCACGGGACAAAAAATATATTTAAATGTTTTACCCAGTTACCAATATGGCCAATTATATAATTTATCGATTTTAATTTCAGAACAAAATCCACCAACCAGGTTTCTTTAATAAACAATAAAATTATGAATTATTATTCAACAAGACTGATTCAATAAAGATGCATAGCTTTAACACACAGTTTGAAATATGAAAGTATAAATATATTCCCTTCTAAAATAGCCCGCCACACAAGCACTCACACATACCAGGTAACGAATAAATAAAGAAGCTTTCTCTTCAGAGATCAACTTTACAAAAAAGACAGAAAAGTACTTTGGCCAAATACTTGTTAATTCTTGAAGAAAAAGGATAAGATATGGAATGTTCCAGATGACCCTTTGGTCTGGCATCCAGGTAGGGATAGATGGTTGTCACTGGGATCTTTCTGGAGCAGTTCTCTCCAGGTGACGTCGAGGATTAGTCTGGCAGGAGTAGGAAAAAGCAAGGCTGTTTTACATCAATATGTTAAAACTGTATCACAGCCGGGAAGTGGACAAATAAGCACAGGTTTTTCAGGCAGTCAGGAAAGAGGAGGGCAAAAGGCACAGTGAGGACGAGTTAAAGGGAGGCCTGGAGAATTCCCAAATTGAACCCCCTACTGTCCGGTCAGCTAACACTGAAATGTTAGCGGAAATTAGACACCGTCCTCTCCTATTTAAATGCAAAACAGACAGGAGAGCTCACAAGACTGCTCGCAGCATTTAAAGGAATCTGCAGGGACAAACCAGGATGCCCAGCCCTAACCCTACACGATATGATGTAGGAGAGACCCCTCCCATAAAACAAAATTCCTATCGCCTAAGTCCCAGGAAACTGACCCAGGTTCAGGAGGAAATTCAGTATATGCTGGAAGACAAGCTGATTGAGCCCAGTCAGAGCAGTAGAAGCTCCCCAATTGTGCTTTTCGCCCAAATCTGATGGCTCAACAAGGTTCTGCATTGATTACAGAAAGATTAATACAGTGACCACAGATGATTCCTGCCTATTCCCCCTCCTGGAAGATTGTATAGATAGAGTAGGAAACTTGATCTACACAACCAAAATAAACTTCATAAAAGGATACTTGCAGGTTCCCATAACCCCCTAGCTAAAGAGATCGCGGCTATTGTCACCGCTTAATCCAGAGCGGGTGATGTCCTTTGGATTAAGGAAATGCCTCGCCACCTTCTAAAGGCTGGTGAACCAGGTAGTGCCCGACCTTCCCAATTGTGTAGTGTACCTGGATGATCTGTTAGTGTACAGTGAAACCTGGGGGGACCTCCTAGACCAGTTAGAAGCCTCATCTGAAGGTTATAGTCAGCTGACTGATGGTAAGCCTTGCAAAGAGTGAGTTCGTTAATGCTCAAGTAACCTACCTCGGGCATATTGTGGGTCAAGGGAGAATGTTGCCCAGGGAAGAAAATGTACAGGCACTGATAGATTTTCCCATCCCCATGACCATATGGGGAATAATGCAATTTTTGGGGATATGTGGGTTTTACTGCAGGTTTGTTCCAAACTTCAGCATGATAACCACCTCACTGACAGACATATTCCAGAAAGAAGCAAAGGTTGTTCGGTCAGGGAGATGCCAAACAGCTTTCAAGAAGCTGAAAGCCATCTTAACCAATGAACCAGTGCTTGCAGCTCCAAATATGGCCCATCGAGCCTCATCCACCATTCAAAATGATCATGGTTGATCTTAGGATTCAATGGCACTTTCCCGCTCACTTGATTCCTTGAGAAACCAAACATTTGTCTATCCCAGCCTCAAATGTATTCAACGGTAAAGTATCTACAACCCTCTGAGGTAGAGAGTTACTAAAATTCATAACCCTTTGAAGTGAAGTAATTTTTCCTCATCTCAGTCCTAAATGATTGACCCTTATCCTGAGGCTGTGCCCCCGTGTTTTAGATTCCCTGGCGACTGGAAATAATCTCTCAGTGTCTACCCTATCCAGCCCCTTTAGAATCTTATATGTTTCAATGAGATCACCTCTCATTCTTTTAAACTTCAGAGAATACAGGTTCAATTTACTTAAGTCTCTCATCTTAGGACAAACCCCTCATTCCAGGGACCAATCTGGTGAACCTTCGCTGTATCACCTCCAATGCAGATATATCCTTTCTTAAATGTGGAGACCAAAACTGCACACAGTATTCCAGCTGTGATCTCACTAAAACCCTGTCCAGCTGCAGCAATACTTCCTTATTCCTGTATTCCAATCTCCTTGCAATAAAGGTCAACATGCCATTTGCCTCCTGTTATGTGAGTGTTTTGGTTTTTCTGTGTAAAAAGTGCTTTAATAGCTGATATTTGAATTGTGGACTGAATGAAGTGTGCACACGGACTGCAAGGCACCTGTTTCCAAGCAGCACAACAGGGAAATGACAGGAAGATGTATGACTGTCACATGACCTGATTGTGGGTTTTAGTTTCACTTTGCATTGTGAAAGAAGTGTGGACTGGAGCAGCAGCATGCAGTGAGCTGTCTGGGACCTGTTTGCAGACCAGATAAAAAGACCTACTCCCTGTAAAAGAAGACATGGCACTCTTGGAAAAGGAAATTCTCATTTAAGGTGTGGCTGGAGTCTGCCTGGAGAGAGGAAAAGACCCAGGAAAAGACAAAGAAAGGCTCTGCAATTTGAAGGATAACAAATTGCTATTGCCTCCAGTCTCTGGAAAATCTCTGCCTCAAGAGCGATTCCTGTTGCCGTTTGTTTTTTGGGAGATCCTGAAATTTCAAGAAAGCTTTTATTGCTAAAATGTTACTTCAAAACCCAAGAAGCCCTGTTCCTTAACCCTTTTGCTGAAAGATCTATGCAATGCCTGCTGCAGACAAATTGCCTTGAACGCCTACCCATCATAGACTGTTCAACAACCTCGCCTGGAGACACTCGAGTGGCATCCGACCATTCGACTCTGGGACACCTCACCATCCCGGAAATATCCTACCAGATTGTGACGACCCAGTTATTTTGCTTTCCTAAATAAACAGTTGTAAACTGAAAAAGCCTTTTTCCCCAATTAACAGGTTTTTGAATGTGTATGTGTGTGCATGAGGGTTAGGAAGAATAAGAACTTTAAAGAATCTTTTCACATCTAGAATTATCTCATTATTATTTAAGACAGTTTATTAATAAATAGTTAATTTGGTTGTTTCAAGAAACCTGGTTTGGAGTTCTTTATTCTGGGGGGAAAATAGTATGTTTAATTTGGCAACTTTCTGGGAGGTAGGAAATTTTACATATATGCTGTAACCTGTCAAGTAGCGCGACTGAATTATCAGGCATGCACCATGGAGAGGTCACTCCATAGTCACCTCACAGCGACCAAAACACCATGGAAGGCAGCAGTTATAGGTTATAAGCCCAGCTCAATTGGCATAGAGATTGGGCGTTACGGGTTGCCTTTGTCGGTGGGTGAGGTCATTGCATCTCACTGGACAGCTACCGCCAGCCTCAAACCGGGCAGCCCCCGGTCAAAAAGGTTTTGTCCCGCTACAGTCCACCTGCTTCAATGGGTGCTTGGAGCTCAGGGTCATTGTCCGACAAGTGGACTGTAACACCGCAACAAACAGCATGACAAAAAAAGGAAAGAAGGTATCAGCCCTTCGTTTTGCATGCTGGAACATCAGAACTATGTGTCCTGGCCTGTCGGAAGACATTACACAAATCAATGATTCTCATAAGACTGCCATCATTAACAACGAGCTCAGTAGACTCAATGTGGACATTGCATCATTTCAGGAGACAAGCCTCCGTGCGAGGGATCTCTAAGAGAGCAAGACTACACCTTCTACTGGCAGGGTAGGGATCCTGAAGAACCAAGACAGCGTGGAGTGGGCTTTGCCATCCAAAACTCTTTGCTCAGAATGATAGAGCGACCTTCAAATGGCTCGGAACGCATACTGTCCACCCAACTGCTCACCGCCTCTGGTCCAGTACACCTACTCAGCATCTATGCTCCAACACTCTGCTCCCCACATGAAGTTAAAGACCAGTTCTATGAGCAACTCCATAATATCATTCGTAGCATTCCCAATACTGAACATTTGTTCCTGCTGGGGGACTTTAACGCGAGGGTTGGGGCCAAACATGACTCATGGACCTCCTGCCTTGGGCGCTATGGCATTGAAAGGATGAATGAGAATGGACAGAGACTGCTGGAGTTGTGTACCTATCACAATCACTGCATCACCAACTCGTTCTTTCATACTAAACCCTGTTACCAATTTCATGGAGACACCCAAGGTCATGTTGTTGGCTTCAGCTGGACCTCATCATCACAAGGCGAGCCTCCATAAACAGTGTTGAAATTACACGCAGCTTCCACAGTGTGGACTGCAACACAGACCACTTCCTGGCTGGCAGCAAAGTTGGACTCTAACCAAGGAAGCTACATCACTCCAAGCAGAAGGGCCGCCCACGCATCAACACTAACAGAATTTCTTATCCACCGCTGTTACATAAGTTTCTAAATTCACTTGGAAAAGCCCTTCAAAACACTCCTGCAGAGGATGCAGAGACGAAGTGGGCCCACATCAGAGACACCATCTATGACTCAGCAATGACCACCTACAGCAAACGTGAGAAGCAGAATGCAGACTGGTTTCAATCTCACTTTGAAGAGCTGGAACCGGTCACAGCCACAAGAGCATTACACTGTTGAACTACAAGAAAGCCCCCAGCGAGTTAACATCCATAGCACTTAAAGTAGCCAGAAGCGCTGCCCAAAGAACAGCCAGGCGCTGTGCAAATGACTACTGGCAACACCTATGCAGTGGTATTCAGCTGGCCTCCGACACCAGAAACATCAGAGGGATGTATGATGGCATTAAGAGAGCTTTTGGGCCAACCATCAAGAAGATCGCCCCCCTCAAGTCTAAATCAGGGGACACGATCACTCACCAACGCAAGCAAATGGACCGCTGGGTGCAGCACCACCTAGAGCTGTACCCCAGGGAAAATGTTGTCACTGAGACTGCCCTCAATGCAGCCCAGTCTCTGCCAGTCATGGATGAACTGGATGAACAGCCAACAAAATCAGAACTCAGTGATGCCATTGATTCTCTAGCCAGTGGAAAAGCCCCTGGGAAGGACGGCATTACCCCTGAAATAATCAAGAGTGCCAAGCCTGCTATACTCTCAGCACTCCATGAAGTGCTTTGCCTGTGCTGGGATGAGGGAGTAGTACCACAGGACATGCACTTGCCAATATCATCACCCTCTATAAGAACAAGGGTGACTGCGGTGACTGCAACAGTGGTGCAGTGGTTGGCACCACAGCCTCACAGCTCCAGGGACCCGGGTTCGATTCTGGGTACTGCCTGTGTGGAGTTTGCAAGTTCTCCCTGTGACTGCGTGGGTTTTCGTCGGGTGCTCCGGTTTCCTCCCACATCCAAAGACTTGCAGGTGATAGGTAAATTGGCCATTGTAAATTGCCCCTTGTATAGGGAATATGGGATTACTGCAGGGTTAGTATAAATGGGTGGTTGTTGGTCAGCACAGACTCGGTGGGCCGAAGGGCCTGTTTCAGTGCTGTATCTCTAAATAAAAAAAATAAATAAAATAAACAACTACTGTGGAATCTCCCTGCTCAGCATAGTGGGGAAGGTATTCTCTCGAGTCCTTTTAAACAGACTCCAGAAGCTGGCTGAGTGTGTCTACCCTGAGGCACAGTGTGGCTTCCGAGCAGAGAGATCCACCATTGACATGCTGTTGTCCCTTCGCCAACTGCAGGAGAAATGCTGCGAACAACAGATGCCTCTCTGTGTTGCTTTCATTGATCTCACCAAAGCCTTTGATCTCGTCAGCAGACGTGGTCTCTTCAGACTACTAGAAAAGATCGGATGTCCACCAAAGCTACTAAGTATCATCACCTCATTCCATGACAATATGAAAGGCACAATTCGGCATAGCGGTGCCTCATCAGACCCCTTTCCTATCCTGATTGGTGTGAAACAGGGCTGTGTTCTTGCATTTACACTGTTTGGGATCTTCTTCTCCCTGCTGCTCTCACATGCATTCAATGCTTCAGAAGAAGGAATTTTCCTCCACACAAGATCAGATGGCATGTTGTTCAACCTTGCTCGTCTAAGAGTGAAGACCAAAGTACGGAAGGTCCTCATCAGGGAACTCCTCTTTGCTGACGATGCTGCATTAATATCCCACACAGAAGAGTGTCTGCAGAGACTCATCGACAGGATTACAGCTGCCTGCATCGAATTTGGCCTAACCATCAACCTCAAGAAAACGAACATCGTGGGACAGGACGTCAGAAATCCTCCATCCATCAATATTGGCGACCACGCTCTGGAAGTGGTTCAAGGGTTCACCTACCTCGGCTCAACTGTCACCAATAACCGGTCTCTCGATGCAGAAATCAATAAGTGCATGGGTAAGGCTTCCACTGCTATGTCCAGACTGGCCAAGAGAGTGTGGTAAAATGGCGCACTGACACGGAACACAAAAGTCCGAGTGTATCAAGCCTGTGTCCTCAGTACCTTGCTCTATGGCAGTGAGGCCTGGACAACATATGTCAGCCAAAAGCGATGTCTCAATTTATTCCATCTTCGCTGCCTCCAGAGAATCCTTAGCATCAGGTGATTGGACCGTGTCTCCAACGCAGAAGTCCTCGAGGCTGCCAACATCTCCAGCTATACACCCTACTGAGCTAGCAGCACTTGAGATGGCTTGGCCATGTGAGCCGCATGGAAGATGGCAGGATCCCCAAGGATGCATTGTACAGTGTGCTTGTTACTGGTATCAGACCCACCCGCTGTCCATGTCCCCGCTATAAAGACGTCTGCAAACGCGACATGAAGTCCTGTGACATTGACCACAAGTCGTGGGAGTTAGTTGCCAGTGATCGCCAGAGCTGGCGGACAGCCATAAAGGTGGGGCTGAAGTGTGGCGAGTTAAAGAGACGTAGCTGTTGGCAGGAAAAAAAGACAGAAGCGCAAGGAGAGAGCCAACTCTGTAACAGCCCTGACAACCAATTTTATCTGCAGCGCCTGTGGAAGAGTCTGTCACTCCAGAATTGGCCTTTACAGACATTCCAGGCACTGCTTCACAAACCACTGACCACCTCCAGGCGCTTACCCATTGTCTCTTGAGATAAGGAGACTAAAGAGATCAGAGAGAGAGAAACTCCGCCTTGGTGCAGCACTTCTTAATTGCTTTGTATCTGCCTGTTAACTTTTTGCATTCCTTGTACAAACACACGCAAGCCTCTTTGAACATCGACTCTTCCAAGCTTCAACCCTTTAAAAAATATTCTGCTTTTCTATTCTTGCAACCAAAGTGCACAACTTCAAACTTCCCTACTTTATATAAAATAAAAACAAGAAATGCTGGAACCACTCAGCAGGTCTGGCAGCATCTGTGAAAAGAGAAGCAGAGTTAACGTTTCGGGTCAGTGACCCTTCATCGGTCCCTACTTTATACTCCATCTGTCATCTTGTTGCCTACTCACCTAACCTGTCTATATCTCTTTGCAGCTTACTTTTCCACCTACCATTGTAGCATCAGCAAACGTCGATGCATTAGTCTCTGTTTCTTCATCGAAGTCATTGATTTAGATTGTAAATAGCTCAGGCCCCAGCACTGATCCTTGTGGCACTCCACTACTTACTGCCTGCCAACTCTTTATGCCCACTCATTGCTTCCTGTCTGTTAAACAATTATCTATCAATGTTAATATATTACCCCCCAAATCCATGAGCCCTTATCTTGCCAATTAACCTTTTGTGTGGCACCTTATCAGTGTGTTGCGAGGTGATACACAATGTGCTTTGTTGAATGATAATTTTCTGTAATCCACTGACTGGAGATTTGAATTTATATTTTTAATGAACATTTTTAAAAGATAAGCTGCCCACAATGTCATCCTTTCAGCTGAAGATGATCACCTCGTTTGTTCCACTATATCCGACATTGCAAAGGACTGTGAGGAGAAAGACAAAATGTCTGCAGGAACCCAGCAAGAACCAAAATCCAGGAAGTTTAAAGGAACTATTTGTTCTTTCAGCAAGTAGAGAAATACTGATAACTGCTGTGTTGAATGACTGAGTGACTGTCATGTGACAAGCCCTTCCCCATCTGTGCTTTTAAGCTAGTGTTTTTGTTGCAGCAGTAGAGGAGAAGCAACTGGACTCTGACATGCACAGACCCGAATTGGAAGTCCCTCTCTTTCTCTATTCAAGCTTGAAAGCTTTCAAATCCTGCTTGTTAACGACCACCTTTACATACTCCGGCTATAATCAGAAACCCCATTGGAGGAAATCATTCACATCGCTGTTTCCAAGAGATTCACTGAACCAGTCATCAATCTCTTCAAACTAAAAGCCTCAGGACCACAGAATTCAGAAGCCAGCCAAATGACCAAATCCCACAGACTGTATACCATGTTTTTCCTCTGGACTTTGACTCAACCAATCTACCTTTCCCCACTCTGTAACCTGTTTGGGTGTGTAAACCTCCAGAGTGTGTATGTGAGCATGAAAGTTGGTGTGTTGTTTATTATTTTATTCGTTCGGTTTACAATAAAGTTAACTCCTTTTCTTTGTTAACTCAAGAAAACCTGTCCGATTGGTTCTTGTTTTGATTGTAGCAGTAAGTAATCAAACACATACTGAATTGGCCAATACACCCACTTTAAGAAAGAAAGACCTGTTGTGGTCAAGCAAGGAGGGGGGAAAGAGGGAAGCCCTTTGACCCCTCCTCACTTGACCCTAACAGAGCGAACTCCCCAGATACAGGAGTGTGAGAGAAGGGTAAAAGGATTCTCCCCAGATACAGGAGTGTGAGAGAGGGGTTAGAAGATCTCTCCAGATACAGGAGTGTGAGAGATAGTTAGAGGGATCTCCCCAGGTACAGCAGGGTGAGAAAAGGGTCAGAGGGAGCTCTCTAGATACAGGAGTGTGAGGGAGGGGTAACAGGAACCTCCCCAAATACAGAAGAGTGAATATCTTGTGTCTGTACTTCGTACTGCTCAGTGTTCATGTGGATGCCCTAGTAAGTAGCCCTGGTAGAACCCAAACTGAGCGTCAGTGAGAAGGGTATTGCTGTGTAAGAACCGCTTGGGGGCAGTGTTGATGACATTTTCCATCATTGTGCTGATGATCAAAAGTAGAATGATCGGACGGTAATTGGGAAGATTGGATTTGTCCTGCTTTGTGGACAGGATATACCTGGACAATTTTCCACATGGTCGGGTAGATGCCAGTGTTGTAGCTGTACTGGAACAGCTTGGCTAGGAGTGAATGTGTCTATTTCTGGAGCACAAGTACTACAGCTGGGATGTTGTCAGAGCCTCTGCAGTATCCAGTGCTTCAAATTTTTCTTAATCTCACTTGGAGTGAATCGAATTGGCTGAAGACTGGCATCTGTGATGTTGGGGACCTCAGAGAGGATGCTGAGATGGATCATCCACTCGGCACTTCTGGATGAAGGTAGTTGCAAATTATTCAGCCTTTTCTTTTGCATTGGGGTGCTGGGTTTTCCCATCATTGAGGTTGGGGATATTTGTGTAGCCACCTGCTTCCGTTAATTGTTTAATTGTCTACAAACATACACGACTGGATGTGGCAGGACTGCAGAGCTTTGATCTGATTTATTTTCTGTGGATTCACTTATCTTTGTCTATTGCATGCTGCTTCTGCTGTTCAGCATGCATGTAGTCCTGTGTCGTAGATTCACCAGGTTGGCAGCTTATTTTCACATATGACTGGTGCAGCTCCTGGCATGCTCTCCTGCCCTCCTCATTGAACCAGGATTGGTCCTCTGTCTTGATGGTCATGGTAAAGTGAAGGAAGTACCGGACCATGAGATTAATGATGATGGTGGAAAACAATTTTCCTGCTGCTGATGGCCCACAGCATCTCATGGAGGCTCAGTTTTGAGCTGCTCGACCTGTTCTGAATTCTTCCCATTTAGCATGGTCATGGTGCCACACAACAGGATGGAGGTTATCCTCAATGTGAAGACAGGACTTTGTTTCCACAAGGACTGTGGGGTAGTCACTCCTACCAACAATGTCATGGACAGAGGCACCTGAGACGTGTAGGTTGTTGAGGACGAGGTCAAGTAGTTTTTTCCATCTTGTCGGTTCCCTCACCACCTTCCACAGGGCCATTCTGACAAATCTGTCCTTCAGGACGCGGCCAGCGGTCAGTAGTAGTGCTACCGAAGAACTCTTGGCGATAGATATTGAGGTCACCCACCCTGAGTGCAGACTGTATCCTTGACACCCTTAGTGCTACTTCCAAGTGGTTTTCAACATGGAGAAGCACTGATTCATCAGCCGAGGGGCGGCAGTGATAGGGAGGGGGGTGGTGGTGGTAGGTGGTAATCAGCAGGAGGTTTCCATGCCCATGTTTGACCTGATGTGGCGATATAGTTCCATGTCAGGATGGTGTGTGGCTTGGAGGGGAACATATAGGGGCTTGTGTTCACATGCCACTGCTGCCCTTGTGTAAGTGGTAGAGGTCACGGGTTTGGAAGGTGCTGTCAAAGGAGCCTTGGCGCGATGCTGCAGTGCATCTTGGAGCTAGTACACATTGCTGCCACTGTACAGTGGTGGTGGAAGGAGTGAATGATTGTAGATGAGGTGCCAATCAAGTGGACTGCTTTGACCTGGATGGTGTCGAGCTTCTTGAGTGTTGTTGGAGCTGCACCAATCCAGGCAAATGGAGAGTATTCCATCACACTCCAGACATGTGCCTTGTAGCTAGTGGATAGGCATTGGGGAGACAGGAGGTGAGTTAATCACTGAAGAATTTCCAGCCTCCAATGTGCTCTCACAGCCACATTATTTCTGAGGCTGATCCAGTTAAGTTTTGGGTCAATGGTAACGCCCAAGAAGTTGATATTGGGGGAGTCAGCGATGGTAATACTGTTGAATGTCAAGAGGAGAAGGTAATTTGGAGGGCAGATGTGCGTCCAACCGCCTCAGCAGACTGTGCAGAGTGGAGGATACACTTGTTCTGGACAATCTCTTTCACTGACAGTGGTGAAGGCGGTATGTGCTTTGCCAGGCTGTGAAAGGACGATACATCAATGAAGACAGCTGATGCCCCAATCATCAGCTCAGCCCAGATGGAAGGAGTGTTGAAGTCCAACGTGGGAAGTAGACACTCATGAGGTTGTCGGTTGAACAGGATGCACTGAGGCAGTACAGTAATTCCAAAGTGCATTGTGCCAGTTCCAATGTCAGTCTGATGACACAAGTGTGACCCAATTCCAATGTCAGTCTGATGACACGAGTGTGTTCCAGTTCCTATGCCAGTATAATGACACTACTGCTCCCAGTCCCAATGTCTGTCGGACGACACTAGTGTGTCCCAATTCCCATGTCAGTCTGATGAAACAAGTATGTCCCAGTTCCAATGTCAGTCTAATGGCACTCGTGTGCGCAAGTTCTAATGTCAGTCTGATGACACTAGTGTGTCCCAGTTTCAATGTCAGTCTGATGACACTTGAATGTCCCAGTTCCAATGTCATTCTGATGACACGAGTGTGTTCCAGTTCCTATGCCAGTATAATGACACTATTGTCTTCCAGTTCCAGTGTCAGTCTGATAACACGAGTGTGTCCCAGTTCCAATGTCGGTCTGATGACGCCTGTGCGTACCAGTTCCAATGTCAGTCTGATCACGCTAGTGTGTGGCACGTCTTATCTCAATCTGATGACAGGAGTTTTTGCCAGTTCCAAAGCCATTCTGATGACACTCGTGTGTCCCAGTTCCACTGTCAGTCAGATGATCCTAGTGTGTCCCACTTCCAATATCAGTCTGATGACACTACTGTGTGCCATTTGCAATGTCAGTCGGATGAAACTCGTGTGTCCCAGTTCCAATGACAGTCGAACGAAAAAAGTGTGTCCCAGTTCCAATGTCAGTCTGTTGAAATTGTGTGTCCCAGTTCCAATGTCAGTCTGATGACACGAGCGTGTCCCAGTTCCAATATCAGTCTGATGACACTACTGTGTGCCAGCTGCAATGTCAGTCTGATGACATTCGTGTGTGCAGGTTCCACTGTCATTCTGACAACACTGGTGTGTTCCAGTTCCTATGCCAGTATAATGACACGAGTGTGTCCCAGTTCCAAGATCAGTCTGATGACACTTGTGTGTCCCAGTCTCAAAGTCAGTCAGAAGTAATTGGTGCGTGCCAGTTCCGATGTTAATCTGATGACACTCGTGTGTGGCACGTCTTATCTCAATCTGATGACATGAGTTTTTGCCAGTTCCAATGTCAATCTGATGACACCAGTGTGTCCCAGTTCCGATGCCAGTATAATGACACGAGTGGGTCCCACTTCCAATATCAGTCTGATGACATTCGTGTGTGCCAGTTCCAATGTCAGTCTGATGACACGAGTGTGTTCCAGTTCCTATGCCAGTATAATGACATGAGTGTGTCCCAGTTCCAATATCAGTCTGATGATGCTAGTGTGTCCAGTTCCAATGTCAGTCTGATCACACTAATGTGTCCCTGTTCCAATGTCAGTCGGAAGAAACTGGTGTGTCCCAGTTCCAATGTCAGTCAGATGATCCTCGTGGATCCCCCTCCAATATCAGTCTGATGACACTACTGTGTGCCAGTTGCAATGTCAGTCCGATGACATTCGTGTGTGCAGGTTCCACTGTCATTCTGACAACACTGGTGTGTTCCAGTTCCTATGCCAGTATAATGACACGAGTGTGTCCCAGTTCCAAGGTCAGTCTGATGACACTCGTGTGTCCCAGTCTCAAAGTCAGTCAGAAGAAATTGGTGCGTGCCAGTTCCGATGTTAATCTGATGACACTCATGTGCGCAAGTTCCAATGTCAGCCTGATGACACTAATGTGTCCCAGTTCCAATGTCAGTCAGAAGAAACTGGTGTGTACCAGTTCCAATGTCAGTCGGAAGAAACTGGTGTGTGCCAGTTCCAATGTCAGTCGAATGAAACTAGTATGTCCCAGTTCCAATGTCAGTCTGATGACACGAGCGTATCCCAGTTCCAATGTCAGTCTGATTGCACTAGTGTGTCACAGTTCCAATGTCAGTCTGATGACACCAGTGTGACCCAGTTCTAATGTCAGTCTGATGACACTAGTTTGTCCCAGTTCCAATGACCGTCGAATGAAACTAGTGTGTCCCAGTTCCAATGACAGTCTCTTGACATTCGTGTGCGCCAATTCCAATGTCCGTCGAATGAAACTAGTGTGTCCCAGTTCCAATGTCAGTCTGATGATACCAGTGTGTCGCAGTTCCACTGTCAGTATGATGACACTCGTGTGTGCCAATTCCAATGTAAGTCTGATGACACTCGTGTGTCCCAGTTCCAATGACAGTCTGATGACACTAGTGTGTCCCAGTTCCAATGTCAGTCTGATGACACTCGTGTGCGCAAGTTCCAATGTCTGTCTGATGACACTAGTGCGACCCAGTTCCAATGTCAGTCTGATGACACCAGTGTGTTGTGCCAGTTCCAATTTCAGTCTGATGACACTAGAATGTCCCAGTTCCAATGCCAGTCTGATGACACTAGTGTGTCCCAGTTCCAATGTCAGTTTGATCACACTAGGGTGTCCCAGTTCCACTGTCAGTTGGAAGAAACTGGTGTGTGCCAGTTGCAATGTTAGTCGGATGAAACTCGTGTGTCCCAGTTCCAATGTAAGTGTGATGGCACTAGTGTGTCCCAATTCCAATGCCAGTCTGATGACACGAGAATGTCCCAGTTCCAATGTCAGTCTGATCACACTAGGGTGTCCCAGTTCCACTGTCAGTTGGAAGAAACTGGTGTGTGCCAGTTGCAATGTCAGTCGGATGAAACTCGTGTGTCCCAGTTCCAATGTAAGTGTGATGGCACTCGTGTGTCCCAGTTCCACTGTCAGTCGAATGAAACGAGTGTGTCCCAGTTCCAATGCCAGTCTGATGACACTAGTGTGTCCCAGTTCCACTGTCAGTCGAATGAAACGAGTGTGTCCCAGTTCCAATGCCAGTCTGATGACACTCATGTTTCCCAGTTCCAATGTCAGTTGGAAGAAACTGGTGTGTGCCAGTTCCAATGTCAGTCTGATGACACTAGTTTGTCCCAGTTCCAATGACAGTCTGATGACACTCGTGTGCGCCAATTCCAATGTCCGTCGAATGAAATTAGTGTGTCCCAGTTCCAATGTCAGTCTGATGACATGGGCGAGTCCCAGTTCCAATGTCAGTCAGATGACACTAATGTGCGCCAATTCCAATGTCCGTCGAATGAAACTAGTGTGTCCCAGTTCCAATGTCAGTCTGTTGACACTTGTGCGACCCAGTTCCAATGTCAGTCTGATGACACCAGTGTGTCCCAGTTCCAATGGCAGTATGATGACACTCGTGTGCGCCAAATCCAATGTAAGTCTGATGACACTAGTGTGTCCCAGTTCCAATGCCAATCTGATGACACCAGTGTGTCCCGGTTCCAATGTCAATCTGATGACACTCGTGTGCGCCAATTCCAATGTCCGTCGAATGAAACTAGTGTGTCCCAGTTCCAATGTCAGTCTGTTGACACTTGTGCGACCCAGTTCCAATTTCAGTCTGTTGACACTTGTGCGACCCAGTTCCAATGTCAGTCTGATGACACTAGTGTGTCCCAGTTCCAACGTCAGTCTGATGACACTCGTGTGCGCAAGTTCCAATGTCTGTCTGATGACACTAGTGTGTCCCAGTTCCAATGTCAGTCTGTTGACACTAGTGCGACCCAGTTCCAATGTCAGTCTGATGACACCAGTGTGTTGTCCCAGTTCCAATTTCAGTCTGATGACACTAGAATGTCCCAGTTCCTATGTCAGTCTGATGACACGATGGTGTCCCAGTTCCAATGTCAGTCTGATGGCATTCGTGTGTGCCAGTTCCAAAGTTACTCTGACGACACGAGTGTGTTCTAGTTCCTATGCCAGTACAATGACACTATTGTCACCCAGTTCCAATGTCAGTCTGATGACACTAGTGTGTCCCAGTTCCAATGTCAGTCTGATGACACCTGTGCGTACCAGTTCCAATGTCAGTCTCATCACACGAGTGTGTGGCACGTCTTATCTCAATCTGATGACAGGAGTTTTTGCCAGTTCCAAAGCCATTGTAATGACACTCGTGTGTCCCAGTTCCATTGTCAGTCAGATGATCCCAGTGTGTTCCACTTCCAATATCAGTCTGATGAAACTACTGTGTGCCAGTTGCAATGTCAGTCGGATGAAACTCGTGTGTCCCAGTTCCAATGTAAGTCTGATGGCACTAGTGTGTCCCAGTTCCAATGGCAGTCTGATGGCACTAGTGTGTCCCAGTTCCACTGTCAGTCGAATGAAACGAGTGTGTCCCAGTTCCAATGTCAGTCTGATGACACTCATGTTTCCCAGTTCCAATGTCAACCTGCTAACGTTAATGTGTCCCAATTCCAATGTCAGTTGGAAGAAACTGGTGTGTGCCAGTTCCAATGTCAGTCAAATGGAACTAGTGTGTCCCAGTTCCAATGTCAGTCAGAAGAAACTGGTGTGTGCCTGTTCCAATGTCAGTCGGAAGAAGCTGGTGTGTGCCAGTTCCAATGTCAGTCTGATGACACGAGCGTGTCCCAGTTCCAATGTCAGTCTGATTGCACTAGTGTGTCACAGTTCCAATGACAGTCTGATGACACCAGTGTGTGCCAGTTGCAATGTCAGTCTGTTGACACGAGTGCGACCCAGTTCTAATGTCAGTCTGATGACACTAGTTTGTCCCAGTTCCAATGACAGTCTGATGACACTCGTGTGCGCCAATTCCAATGTCCGTCGAATGAAGCTTGTGTGTCCCAGTTCCAATGTCAGTCTGATGACATTCGTGTGCGCCAATTCCAATGTCCGTCGAATGAAACTAGTGTGTCCCAGTTCCAATGACAGTCTGATGACATTCGTGTGCGCCAATTCCAATGTCCGTCGAATGAAACTAGTGTGTCCCAGTTCCAATGACAGTCTGATGACACTCGTGTGCGCCAATTCCAATGTCCGTCGAATGAAACTAGTGTGTCCCAGTTCCAATGACAGTCTGATGACATTCGTGTGCGCCAATTCCAATGTCCGTCGAATGAAACTAGTGTGTCCCAGTTCCAATGTCAGTCTGATGACACTCGTGTGCGCCAATTCCAATGTCCGTCGAATGAAACTAGTGTGTCCCAATTCCAATGTCAGTCTGTTGACACTTGTGCGACCCAGTTCCAATGTCAATCTGATGACACCAGTGTGTCCCAGTTCCAATGTCAGTTTGATGACACTAGTGTGTCCCAGTTCCAATGTCAGTCTGATGACACTCGTGTGCGCAAGTTCCAATGTCAGTCTGTTGACACTTGTGCGACCCAGTTCCAATGTCAGTCTGATGACACCAGTGTGCCCCAGTTCCAATGTCAGTCTGATGACACTCGTGTGTGCAAGTTCCAATGTCTGTCTGATGACACTAGTGTGTCCCAATTCCAATGTCTGTCTGTTGACACCAGTGCGACCCAGTTCCAATGTCAGTCTGATGACACCAGTGTGTTGGCCCAGTTCCAAGTTCACTCTGATGACACTCGTGTGTCGCAGTTCCACTGCCAGTCTGATGACACTAGAATGTCCCAGTTCCAATGTCAGTCTGATCACACTAGGGTGTCCAGTTCCAATGTCAGTCTGATGGCATTCGTGTGTGCCAGTTCCAAAGTTATTCTGACGACACGAGTGTGTTCCAATTCCTATGCCAGTATAGTGACAATATTGTCACCCAGTTCCAATGTCAGTCTGATGACACTGGTGTGTCCCAGTCTCATTGTCAGTCTGATGACACGAGTGTGTCCCAGTTTCAATGTCAGTCTGATGACACGAGTGTGTCCAGTTCCAATGTCAGTCTGATGACACGAGTGTGTCCCAGTTTCAATGTCAGTCCGATGACACCTGTGCTACTAGTTCCAATGTCAGTCTCATCACACTAGTGTGTGGCACGTCTTATCTCAATCTGATGACAGGAGTTTTTGCCAGTTCCAAAGCCATTCTGATGACACTCGTGTGTCCCAGTTCCACTGTCAGTCAGATGATCCCAGTGTGTCCCACTTCCAATATCAGTCTGATGACACTACTGTTTGCCAGTTGCAATCTCAGTCGGATGATGCTCGTGTGTCCCAGTTCCAATGTAAGGGTGATGGCACTAGTGTGTCCCAGTTCCCCTGTCAGTCGAATGAAACGAGTGTGTCCCAATTCCAATGTCAGTCTGATGACACTCATGTTTCCCAGTTCCAATTGCAACCTGCTAATGTTACTGTGTCCCAATTCCAATGTCAGTTGGAAGAAACTGGTGTGTGCCAGTTCCAATGTCAGTCGAATGGAACTAGTGTGTCCCAGTTCCAATGTCAGTCAGAAGAAACTGGTGTGTGCCAGTTCCAATGTCAGTCGAATGGAACTAGTGTGTCCCAGTTCCAATGTCAGTCAGAAGAAACTGGTGTGTGCCAGTTCCAATGTCAGTCGAATGGAACTAGTGTGTCCCAGTTCCAATGTCAGTCAGAAGAAACTGGTGTGTGCCAGTTCCAATGTCAGTCGAATGGAACTAGTGTGTCCCAGTTCCAATGTCAGTCAGAAGAAACTGGTGTGTGCCAGTTCCAATGTCAGTCGAATGGAACTAGTGTGTCCCAGTTCCAATGTCAGTCAGAAGAAACTGGTGTGTGCCAGTTCCAATGTCAGTCGAATGGAACTAGTGTGTCCCAGTTCCAATGTCAGTCTGTTGACACCAGTGCGACCCAGTTCTAATGTCAGTCTGATGACACTAGTTTGTCCCAGTTCCAATGAGAGTCTGATGACACTAGTTTGTCCCAGTTCCAATGTCCGTCGAATGAAACTAGTGTGTCCCAGTTCCAATGTCAGTCTGATGACACGAGCGTGTCCCAGTTCCAATGTCAGTCTGATGACATTCGTGTGCGCCAATTCCAATGTCCGTCGAATGAAACTAATGTGTCCCAGTTCCAATGTCAGTCTGTTGACACTTGTGCGACCCGGTTCCAATTTCAGTCTGTTGACACTTGTGCGACCCAGTTCCAATGTCAGTCTGATGACACTAGTGTGTCCCAGTTCCAATGTCAGTCTGTTGACACTTGTGCGACCCAGTTCCAATGTCAGTCTGATGACACTCGTGTGCGCAAGTTCTAATGTCAGTCTGATGACACTAGTGTGTCCCAGTTTCAATGTCAGTCTGATGACACTTGAATGTCCCAGTTCCAATGCCAGTCTGATGACACGAGTGTGTCCAGTTCCAATGTCATTCTGATGACACGAGTGTGTTCCAGTTCCTATGCCAGTATAATGACACTATTGTCTTCCAGTTCCAGTGTCAGTCTGATAACACGATTGTGTCCCAGTTCCAATGTCGGTCTGATGACGCCTGTGCTTACCAGTTCCAATGTCAGTCTGATCACGCTAGTGTGTGGCACGTCTTATCTCAATCTGATGACAGGAGTTTTTGCCAGTTCCAAAGCCATTCTGATGACACTCGTGTGTCCCAGTTCCACTGTCAGTCAGATGATCCTAGTGTGTCCCACTTCCAATATCAGTCTGATGACACTACTGTGTGCCATTTGCAATGTCAGTCGGATGAAACTCGTGTGTCCCAGTTCCAATGACAGTCGAACGAAAAAAGTGTGTCCCAGTTCCAATGTCAGTCTGTTGAAATTGTGTGTCCCAGTTCCAATGTCAGTCTGATGACTCGAGCGTGTCCCAGTTCCAATATCAGTCTGATGACACTACTGTGTGCCAGCTGCAATGTCAGTCTGATGACATTCGTGTGTGCAGGTTCCACTGTCATTCTGACAACACTGGTGTGTTCCAGTTCCTATGCCAGTATAATGACACGAGTGTGTCCCACTTCCAATATCAGTCTGATGACATTCGTGTGTGCCAGTTCCAATGTCAGTCTGATGACACGAGTGTGTTCCAGTTCCTATGCCAGTATAATGACATGAGTGTGTCCCAGTTTCAATATCAGTCTGATGATGCTAGTGTTTCCAGTTCCAATGTCAGTCTGATCACACTAATGTGTCCCTGTTCCAATGTCAGTCGGAAGAAACTGGTGTGTCCCAGTTCCAATGTCAGTCAGATGATCCTCGTGGATCCCCCTCCAATATCAGTCTGATGACACTACTGTGTGCCAGTTGCAATGTCAGTCCGATGACATTCGTGTGTGCAGGTTCCACTGTCATTCTGACAACACTGGTGTGTTCCAGTTCCTATGCCAGTATAATGACACGAGTGTGTCCCAGTTCCAAGGTCAGTCTGATGACACTCGTGTGTCCCAGTCTCAAAGTCAGTCAGAAGAAATTGGTGCGTGCCAGTTCCGATGTTAATCTGATGACACTCGTGTGCGCAAGTTCCAATGTCAGCCTGATGACACTAATGTGTCCCAGTTCCAATGTCAGTCGGAAGAAACTGGTGTGTGCCAGTTCCAATGTCAGTCGAATGAAACTAGTATGTCCCAGTTCCAATGTCAGTCTGATGACACGAGCGTATCCCAGTTCCAATGTCAGTCTGATTGCACTAGTGTGTCACAGTTCCAATGTCAGTCTGATGACACCAGTGTGACCCAGTTCTAATGTCAGTCTGATGACACTAGTTTGTCCCAGTTCCAATGACCGTCGAATGAAACTAGTGTGTCCCAGTTCCAATGACAGTCTGATGACATTCGTGTGCGCCAATTCCAATGTCCGTCGAATGAAACTAGTCTGTCCCAGTTCCAATGTCAGTCTGATGACACTCGTGTGTGCCAATTCCAATGTCCGTCGAATGAAACTAGTGTGTCCCAGTTCCAATGTCAGTCTGATGACACAAGCGTGTCCCAGTTCCAATGTCAGTCTGATGATACCAGTGTGTCGCAGTTCCACTGTCAGTATGATGACACTCGTGTGTGCCAATTCCAATGTAAGTCTGATGACACTCGTGTGTCCCAGTTCCAATGACAGTCTGATGACACTAGTGTGTCCCAGTTCCAATGTCAGTCTGATGACACTCGTGTGCGCAAGTTCCAATGTCTGTCTGATGACACTAGTGCGACCCAGTTCCAATGTCAGTCTGATGACACCAGTGTGTTGTGCCAGTTCCAATTTCAGTCTGATGACACTAGAATGTCCCAGTTCCAATGCCAGTCTGATGACACTAGTGTGTCCCAGTTCCAATGTCAGTTTGATCACACTAGGGTGTCCCAGTTCCACTGTCAGTTGGAAGAAACTGGTGTGTGCCAGTTGCAATGTTAGTCGGATGAAACTCGTGTGTCCCAGTTCCAATGTAAGTGTGATGGCACTAGTGTGTCCCAATTCCAATGCCAGTCTGATGACACGAGAATGTCCCAGTTCCAATGTCAGTCTGATCACACTAGGGTGTCCCAGTTCCACTGTCAGTTGGAAGAAACTGGTGTGTGCCAGTTGCAATGTCAGTCGGATGAAACTCGTGTGTCCCAGTTCCAATGTAAGTGTGATGGCACTCGTGTGTCCCAGTTCCACTGTCAGTCGAATGAAACGAGTGTGTCCCAGTTCCAATGCCAGTCTGATGACACTAGTGTGTCCCTGTTCCACTGTCAGTCGAATGAAACGAGTGTGTCCCAGTTCCAATGCCAGTCTGATGACACTCATGTTTCCCAGTTCCAATGTCAGTTGGAAGAAACTGGTGTGTGCCAGTTCCAATGTCAGTCTGATGACACTAGTTTGTCCCAGTTCCAATGACAGTCTGATGACACTCGTGTGCGCCAATTCCAATGTCCGTCGAATGAAATTAGTGTGTCCCAGTTCCAATGTCAGTCTGATGACATGGGCGAGTCCCAGTTCCAATGTCAGTCAGATGACACTAATGTGCGCCAATTCCAATGTCCGTCGAATGAAACTAGTGTGTCCCAGTTCAAATGTCAGTCTGTTGACACTTGTGCGACCCAGTTCCAATGTCAGTCTGATGACACCAGTGTGTCCCAGTTCCAATGGCAGTATGATGACACTCGTGTGCGCCAAATCCAATGTAAGTCTGATGACACTAGTGTGTCCCAGTTCCAATGCCAATCTGATGACACCAGTGTGTCCCGGTTCCAATGTCAATCTGATGACACTCGTGTGCGCCAATTCCAATGTCCGTCGAATGAAACTAGTGTGTCCCAGTTCCAATGTCAGTCTGTTGACACTTGTGCGACCCAGTTCCAATTTCAGTCTGTTGACACTTGTGCGACCCAGTTCCAATGTCAGTCTGATGACACTAGTGTGTCCCAGTTCCAACGTCAGTCTGATGACACTCGTGTGCGCAAGTTCCAATGTCTGTCTGATGACACTAGTGTGTCCCAGTTCCAATGTCAGTCTGTTGACACTAGTGCGACCCAGTTCCAATGTCAGTCTGATGACACCAGTGTGTTGTCCCAGTTCCAATTTCAGTCTGATGACACTAGAATGTCCCAGTTCCTATGTCAGTCTGATGACACGATGGTGTCCCAGTTCCAATGTCAGTCTGATGGCATTCGTGTGTGCCAGTTCCAAAGTTACTCTGACGACATGAGTGTGTTCTAGTTCCTATGCCAGTACAATGACACTATTGTCACTCAGTTCCAATGTCAGTCTGATGACACTAGTGTGTCCCAGTTCCAATGTCAGTCTGATGACACCTGTGCGTACCAGTTCCAATGTCAGTCTCATCACACGAGTGTGTGGCACGTCTTATCTCAATCTGATGACAGGAGTTTTTGCCAGTTCCAAAGCCATTCTAATGACACTCGTGTGTCCCAGTTCCATTGTCAGTCAGATGATCCCAGTGTGTTCCACTTCCAATATCAGTCTGATGAAACTACTGTGTGCCAGTTGCAATGTCAGTCGGATGAAACTCGTGTGTCCCAGTTCCAATGTAAGTCTGATGGCACTAGTGTGTCCCAGTTCCAATGGCAGTCTGATGGCACTAGTGTGTCCCAGTTCCACTGTCAGTCGAATGAAACGAGTGTGTCCCAGTTCCAATGTCAGTCTGATGACACTCATGTTTCCCAGTTCCAATGTCAACCTGCTAACGTTAATGTGTCCCAATTCCAATGTCAGTTGGAAGAAACTGGTGTGTGCCAGTTCTAATGTCAGTCAAATGGAACTAGTGTGTCCCAGTTCCAATGTCAGTCAGAAGAAACTGGTGTGTGCCTGTTCCAATGTCAGTCGGAAGAAGCTGGTGTGTGCCAGTTCCAATGTCAGTCTGATGACACGAGCGTGTCCCAGTTCCAATGTCAGTCTGATTGCACTAGTGTGTCACAGTTCCAATGTCAGTCTGATGACACCAGTGTGTGCCAGTTGCAATGTCAGTCTGTTGACAAGAGTGCGACCCAGTTCTAATGTCAGTCTGATGACACTAGTTTGTCCCAGTTTCAATGACAGTCTGATGACACTCGTGTGCGCCAATTCCAATGTCCGTCGAATGAAGCTTGTGTGTCCCAGTTCCAATGTCAGTCTGATGACACTCGTGTGCGCCAATTCCAATGTCCGTCGAATGAAACTAGTGTGTCCCAATTCCAATGTCAGTCTGTTGACACTTTTGCGACCCAGTTCCAATGTCAATCTGATGACACCAGTGTGTCCCAGTTCCAATGTCAGTTTGATGACACTAGTGTGTCCCAGTTCCAATGTCAGTCTGATGACACTCGTGTGCGCAAGTTCCAATGTCAGTCTGTTGACACTTGTGCGACCCAGTTCCAATGTCAGTCTGATGACACCAGTGTGTCCCAGTTCCAATGTCAGTCTGATGACACTCGTGTGTGCAAGTTCCAATGTCTGTCTGATGACACTAGTGTGTCCCAATTCCAATGTCTGTCTGTTGACACCAGTGCGACCCAGTTCCAATGTCAGTCTGATGACACCAGTGTGTTGGCCCAGTTCCAAGTTCACTCTGATGACACTCGTGTGTCGCAGTTCCACTGCCAGTCTGATGACACTAGAATGTCCCAGTTCCAATGTCAGTCTGATCACACTAGGGTGTCCAGTTCCAATGTCAGTCTGATGGCATTCGTGTGTGCCAGTTCCAAAGTTATTCTGACGACACGAGTGTGTTCCAATTCCTATGCCAGTATAGTGACAATATTGTCACCCAGTTCCAATGTCAGTCTGATGACACTGGTGTGTCCCAGTCTCATTGTCAGTCTGATGACACGAGTGTGTCCCAGTTTCAATGTCAGTCTGATGACACGAGTGTGTCCAGTTCCAATGTCAGTCTGATGACACGAGTGTGTCCCAGTTTCAATGTCAGTCCGATGACACCTGTGCGTACTAGTTCCAATGTCAGTCTCATCACACTAGTGTGTGGCACGTCTTATCTCAATCTGATGACAGGAGTTTTTGCCAGTTCCAAAGCCATTCTGATGACAATCGTGTGTCCCAGTTCCACTGTCAGTCAGATGATCCCAGTGTGTCCCACTTCCAATATCAGTCTGATGACACTACTGTTTGCCAGTTGCAATGTCAGTCGGATGATGCTCGTGTGTCCCAGTTCCAATGTAAGGGTGATGGCACTAGTGTGTCCCAGTTCCCCTGTCAGTCGAATGAAACGAGTGTGTCCCAGTTCCAATGTCAGTCTGATGACACTCATGTTTCCCAGTTCCAATTGCAACCTGCTAACGTTACTGTGTCCCAATTCCAATGTCAGTTGGAAGAAACTGGTGTGTGCCAGTTCCAATGTCAGTCGAATGGAACTAGTGTGTCCCAGTTCCAATGTCAGTCAGAAGAAACTGGTGTGTGCCAGTTCCAATGTCAGTCGAATGGAACTAGTGTGTCCCAGTTCCAATGTCAGTCAGAAGAAACTGGTGTGTGCCAGTTCCAATGTCAGTCGAATGGAACTAGTGTGTCCCAGTTCCAATGTCAGTCAGAAGAAACTGGTGTGTGCCAGTTCCAATGTCAGTCGAATGGAACTAGTGTGTCCCAGTTCCAATGTCAGTCTGTTGACACCAGTGCGACCCAGTTCTAAAACAAAAACAAGAAATGCTGGATTCACTCAGCAGGTCTGGCAGCATCTGTGGAAAGAGAAGCAGAGTTAACGTTTCGGGTCAGTGACCCTTCTTCGGAACTGACAAATAGAACTTCTTCAAGGTAGGCATTCCTGGAAGAGAAGTGGCAGTGAATTAAACACTAAAATAAAAGCAAAATACTGCGGATGCTGGAAATCTGAAACAAAAACAAGAAATGCTGGATTCACTCAGCAGGTCTGGCAGCATCTGTGGAAAGAGAAGCAGAGTAAACGTTTCGGGTCAGTGACCCTTCTTCGGAACTGACAAATAGAACTTCTTCAAGGTAGGCATTCCTGGAAGAGAAGTGGCAGTGAATTAAACACTAAAATAAAAGCAAAATACTGCGGATGCTGGAAATCTGAAACAAAAACAAGAAATGCTGGATTCACTCAGCAGGTCTGGCAGCATCTGTGGAAAGAGAAGCAGAGTTAACGTTTCGGGTCAGTGACCCTTCTTCGGAACTGACAAATAGAACTTCTTCAAGGTAGGCATTCCTGGAAGAGAAGTGGCAGTGAATTAAACACTAAAATAAAAGCAGTTCTAATGTCAGTCTGATGACACTAGTTTGTCCCAGTTCCAATGACAGTCTGATGACACTAGTTTGTCCCAGTTCCAATGTCCGTCGAATGAAACTAGTGTGTCCCAGTTCCAATGTCAGTCTGATGACACGAGCGTGTCCCAGTTCCAATGTCAGTCTGATGACATTCGTGTGTGCCAATTCCAATGTCCGTCGAATGAAACTAATGTGTCCCAGTTCCAATGTCAGTCTGTTGACACTTGTGCGACCCGGTTCCAATTTCAGTCTGTTGACACTTGTGCGACCCAGTTCCAATGTCAGTCTGATGACACTAGTGTGTCCCAGTTCCAATGTCAGTCTGTTGACACTTGTGCGACCCAGTTCCAATGTCAGTCTGATGACACTAGTGTGTCTCAGTTCCACTGTCAGTATGATGACACTCGTGTGCGCCAAATCCAATGTAAGTCTGATGACACTAGTGTGTCCCAGTTCCAATGACAGTCTGATGAAACGAGTGTATCCCAGTTCCAATGACAGTCTGATGACACTCGTGTGCGCCAATTCCAATGTCTGTCGAATGAAACTAGTGTGTCCCAGTTCCACTGTCAGTCGAATGAAACGAGTGTGTCCCAGTTCCAATGTCAGTCTGATGACACGAGTGTGTCCCAGTTCCAATGTCATTCTGATGACATTCGTGTGCGCCAATTCCAATGTCCGTCGAATGAAACTAATGTGTCCCAGTTCCAATGTCAGTCTGTTGACACTTGTGCGACCCGGTTCCAATTTCAGTCTGTTGACACTTGTGCGACCCAGTTCCAATGTCAGTCTGATGACACTAGTGTGTCGCAGTTCCAATGTCAGTATGATGACACTCGTGTGCGCCAAATCCAATGTAGGTCTGATGACACTAGTGTGTCCCAGTTCCAATGCCAATCTGATGACACCAGTGTGTCCCAGTTCCAATGACAGTCTGATGACACGAGTGTATCCCAGTTTCAATGACAGTCTGATGACACTCGTGTGCGCCAATTCCAATGTCTGTCGAATGAAACTAGTGTGTCCCAGTTCCAATTTCAGTCTGTTGACACTTGTGCGACCCAGTTCCAATTTCAGTCTGTTGACACTGGTGTGACCCAGTTCCAATGTCAGACTGATGACACCAGTGTGTCCCAGTTCCAATGTCAGTCTGATGACACTAGTGTGTCGCAGTTCTACTGTCAGTATGATGACACTCGTGTGGGCCAAATCCAATGTAAGTCTGATGACACTAGTGTGTCCCAGTTCCAATGCCAATCTGATGACACGAGTGTGTCCCAGTTCCAATGACAGTCTGATGACACTAGTGTATCCCAGTTCCAATTTCAGTCTGATGATGCGAGTGTGTCCAGTTCCAATGTCAGTCTGATGACACTAGTGTGTCCCAGTTCCAATGTCAGTCTGATGACACTAGTGTGTCCCAGTTCCAATGTAAGTCTGATGACACTAGTGTGTCCCAGTTCCAATGCCAATCTGATGACACTAGTGTGTCCCAGTTCCAATTTCAGTCTGATGATGCGAGTGTGTCCAGTTCCAATGTCAGTCTGATGACACTAGTGTGTCCCAGTACCAATGTCAGTCCGATGACACTAGTGTGTCCAGTTCCAATGTCAGTCTGATGATACTAGTGTGTCCCAGTTCCAATGTCAGTCCGATGACACTAGTGTGTCCCAGTTCCAATGTCAGTCCGATGACACTAGTGTGTCCCAGTTCCAATGTCAGTCCGATGACACTAGTGTATCCCAGTTCCAATTTCAGTCTGATGACACTAGTGTGTCCCAGTACCAATGTCAGTCCGATGACACTAGTGTGTCCAGTTCCAATGTCAGTCTGATGACACTAGTGTCTCCCAGTTCCAATGTCAGTCCGATGACACTAGTGTATCCCAGTTCCAATTTCAGTCTGATGATGCGAGTGTGTCCCAGTTCCAATTTCAGTCTGATGATGCGAGTGTGTCCAGTTACAATGTCAGTCTGATGACACGAGTGTGTCCCAGTTCCAATGTCAGTCCGATGACACTAGTGTGTCTATGTTCGACTGTCAGTATGATGACACTCGTGTGCGCCAAATCCAATGTAAGTCTGATGGCACTAGTGTGTCCCAGTTCCAATGCCAACTGATGACACTAGTGTGTCCCATTCCAATGTCAGTCTGATGACACCAGTGTGTTGTCCCAGTTCCAATTTCAGTCTGATGACACTAGAATGTCCCAGTTCCTATGTCAGTCTGATGACACGATGGTGTCCCAGTTCCAATGTCAGTCTGATGGCATTCGTGTGTGCCAGTTCCAAAGTTACTCTGACGACACGAGTGTGTTCCAGTTCCTATGCCAATATAATGACACTATTGTCACCCAGTTCCAATGTCAGTCTGATGACACTAGTGTGTCCCAGTTCCAATGTCAGTCTGATGACACCTGTGCGTACCAGTTCCAATGTCAGTCTCATCACACGAGTGTGTGGCACGTCTTATCTCAATCTGATGACAGGAGTTTTTGCCAGTTCCAAAGCCATTCTAATGACACTCGTGTGTCCCAGTTCCATTGTCAGTCAGATGATCCCAGTGTGTTCCACTTCCAATATCAGTCTGATGAAACTACTGTGTGCCAGTTGCAATGTCAGTCGGATGAAACTCGTGTGTCCCAGTTCCAATGTAAGTCTGATGGCACCAGTGTGTCCCAGTTCCAATGCCAGTCTGATGACACTAGTGTGCCCCAGTTCCACTGTCAGTCGAATGAAACGAGTGTGTCCCAGTTCCAATGTCAGTCTGATGACACTCATGTTTCCCAGTTCCAATGTCAACTTGCTAACGTTAATGTGTCCCAATTCCAATGTCAGTTGGAAGAAACTGGTGTGTGCCAGTTCCAATGTCAGTCAAATGGAACTAGTGTGTCCCAGTTCCAATGTCAGTCAGAAGAAACTGGTGTGTGCCAGTTCCAATGTCAGTCTGATGACACGAGCGTGTCCCAGTTCCAATGTCAGTCTGATTGCACTAGTGTGTCACAGTTCCAATGTCAGTCTGATGACACCAGTGTGTGCCAGTTGCAATGTCAGTCTGTTGACACGAGTGCGACCCAGTTCTAATGTCAGTCTGATGACACTAGTTTGTCCCAGTTTCAATGACAGTCTGATGACACTCGTGTGCGCCAATTCCAATGTCCGTCGAATGAAGCTTGTGTGTCCCAGTTCCAATGTCAGTCTGATGACACTCGTGTGCGCCAATTCCAATGTCCGTCGAATGAAACTAGTGTGTCCCAGTTCCAATGTCAGTCTGTTGACACTTGTGCGACCCAGTTCCAATGTCAATCTGATGACACCAGTGTGTCCCAGTTCCAATGTCAGTTTGATGACACTAGTGTGTCCCAGTTCCAATGTCAGTCTGATGACACACGTGCGCGCAAGTTCCAATGTCAGTCTGTTGACACTTGTGCGACCCAGTTCCAATGTCAGTCTGATGACACCAGTGTGTCCCAGTTCCAATGTCAGTCTGATGACACTCGTGTGCGCAAGTTCCAATGTCTGTCTGATGACACGAGTGTGTCCCAATTCAAATGTCTGTCTGTTGACACCAGTGCGACCCAGTTCCAATGTCAGTCTGATGACACCAGTGTGTTGGCCCAGTTCCAAGTTCAGTCTGATGACACTCGTGTGTCGCAGTTCCACTGCCAGTCTGATGACACTAGAATGTCCCAGTTCCAATGTCAGTCTGATCACACTAGGGTGTCCAGTTCCAATGTCCGTCTGATGGCATTCGTGTGTGCCAGTTCCAAAGTTATTCTGACGACACGAGTGTGTTCCAGTTCCTATGCCAGTATAGTGACAATATTGTCACCCAGTTCCAATGTCAGTCTGATGACACTGGTGTGTCCCAGTCTCATTGTCAGTCTGATGACACGAGTGTGACCCAGTTTCAATGACAGTCTGATGACACGAGTGTGTCCAGTTCCAATGTCAGTCTGATGACACTCGTGTGTCCCAGTCTCATTGTCAGTCTGATGACACGAGTGTGTCCCAGTTTCAATGTCAGTCCGATGACACCTGTGCGTACTAGTTCCAATGTCAGTCTCATCACACTAGTGTGTGGCACGTCTTATCTCAATCTGATGACAGGAGTTTTTGCCAGTTCCAAAGCCATTCTGATGACACTCGTGTGTCCCAGTTCCACTGTCAGTCAGATGATCCCAGTGTGTCCCACTTCCAATATCAGTATGATGACACTACTGTTTGCCAGTTGCAATGTCAGTCGGATGATACTCGTGTGTCCCAGTTCCAATGTAAGGGTGATGGCACTAGTGTGTCCCAGTTCCCCTGTCAGTCGAATGAAACGAGTGTGTCCCAGTTCCAATGACAGTCTGATGACACTCATGTGCGCCAATTCCCATGTCAGCCGAATGAAACGAGTGTGTCCCAGTTCCAATGTAAGGGTGATGGCACTAGTGTGTCCCAGTTCCCTTGTCAGTCGAATGAAACGAGTGTGTCCCAGTTCCAATGTCAGTCTGATGACACTCATGTTTCCCAGTTCCAATGTCAGTCTGATGACACTCATGTTTCCCAGTTCCAATGTCAACCTGCTAACGTTACTGTGTCCCAATTCCAATGTCAGTTGGAAGAAACTGGTGTGTCCCAGTTCCAATGTCAGTCGAATGGAACTAGTGTGTCCCAGTTCCAATGTCAGTCAGAAGAAACTGGTGTGTGCCAGTTCCAATGTCAGTCGAATGAAACTAGTATGTCCCAGTTCCAATGTCAGTCTGATGACACCAGTGCGACCCAGTTCTAATGTCAGTCTGATGACACGAGTTTGTCCCAGTTCCAATGTCCGTCGAATGAAACTAGTGTGTCCCAGTTCCAATGTCAGTCTGATGACACGAGCGTGTCCCAGTTCCAATGTCAGTCTGATGACATTCGTGTGCGCCAATTTCAATGTCCGTCGAATGAAACTAATGTGTCCCAGTTCCAATGTCAGTCTGTTGACTCTTGTGCGACCCAGTTCCAATGTCAGTCTGATGACACTAGTGTGTCGCAGTTCCACTGTCAGTATGATGACACTCGTGTGCGCCAAATCCAATGTAAGTCTGATGACACTAGTGTGTCCCAGTTCCAATGACAGTCTGATGACACGAGTGTATCCCAGTTCCAATGACAGTCTGATGACACTCGTGTGCGCCAATTCCAATGTCTGTCGAATGAAACTAGTGTGTCCCAGTTCCAATGTCAGTCTGTTGACACTTGTGTGTCCCAGTTCCAATGTCAGTCTGATGACACCAGTGTATCCCAGTTCCAATTTCAGTCTGATGCTGCGAGTGTGTCCAGTTCCAATATCAGTCTGATGACATTCGTGTGTCCCAGTTCCAATGTCTGTCTGATGACACTAGTGTGTCCCAGTTCCAATGTCAGTCTGATGACACTAGTGTGTCCAGTTCCAATGTCAGTCTGATGACACTAGTGTGTCCAGTTCCAATGTCAGTCCGATGACACTAGTGTGTCCAGTTCCAATGTCAGTCTGATGACATTCGTGTGTCCCAGTTCCAATGTCTGTCTGATGACACTAGTGTGTCCCAGTTCCAATGTCAGTCTGATGACACTAGTGTGTCCAGTTCCAATGTCAGTCTGATGACACTAGTGTGTCCCAGTTCCAATGTCAGTCCGATGACACTAGTGTGTCCCAGTTCCAATGTCAGTCCGATGACACTAGTGTGTCCCAGTTCCAATGTCAGTCCGATGACACTAGTGTGTCCAGTTCCAATGTCAGTCTGATGACATTCGTGTGTCCCAGTTCCAATGTCTGTCTGATGACACTCGTGTGTCCCAGTTCCAATGTCAGTCCGATGACACTAGTGTGTCCCAGTTCCAATGTCAGTCCGATGACACTAGTGTGTCCAGTTCCAATGTCAGTCCGATGACACTCGTGTGTCCAGTTCCAATGTCAGTCTGATGACATTCGTGTGTCCAGTTCCAATGTCAGTCTGATGACACCTGTGCGTACTAGTTCCAATGTCAGTCTCATCACACTAGTGTGTGGCACGTCTTATCTCAATCTGATGACAGGAGTTTTTGCCAGTTCCAAAGCCAGTCTGATGACACTAGAATGTCCCAGTTCCAATGTCAGTCTGATCACACTAGGGTGTCCAGTTCCAATGTCCGTCTGATGGCATTCGTGTGTGCCAGTTCCAAAGTTATTCTGACGACACGAGTGTGTTCCAGTTCCTATGCCAGTATAGTGACAATATTGTCACCCAGTTCCAATGTCAGTCTGATGACACTGGTGTGTCCCAGTCTCATTGTCAGTCTGATGACACGAGTGTGACCCAGTTTCAATGACAGTCTGATGACACGAGTGTGTCCAGTTCCAATGTCAGTCTGATGACACTCGTGTGTCCCAGTCTCATTGTCAGTCTGATGACACGAGTGTGTCCCAGTTTCAATGTCAGTCCGATGACACCTGTGCGTACTAGTTCCAATGTCAGTCTCATCACACTAGTGTGTGGCACGTCTTATCTCAATCTGATGACAGGAGTTTTTGCCAGTTCCAAAGCCATTCTGATGACACTCGTGTGTCCCAGTTCCACTGTCAGTCAGATGATCCCAGTGTGTCCCACTTCCAATATCAGTATGATGACACTACTGTTTGCCAGTTGCAATGTCAGTCGGATGATACTCGTGTGTCCCAGTTCCAATGTAAGGGTGATGGCACTAGTGTGTCCCAGTTCCCCTGTCAGTCGAATGAAACGAGTGTGTCCCAGTTCCAATGACAGTCTGATGACACTCATGTGCGCCAATTCCCATGTCAGCCGAATGAAACGAGTGTGTCCCAGTTCCAATGTAAGGGTGATGGCACTAGTGTGTCCCAGTTCCCTTGTCAGTCGAATGAAACGAGTGTGTCCCAGTTCCAATGTCAGTCTGATGACACTCATGTTTCCCAGTTCCAATGTCAGTCTGATGACACTCATGTTTCCCAGTTCCAATGTCAACCTGCTAACGTTACTGTGTCCCAATTCCAATGTCAGTTGGAAGAAACTGGTGTGTCCCAGTTCCAATGTCAGTCGAATGGAACTAGTGTGTCCCAGTTCCAATGTCAGTCAGAAGAAACTGGTGTGTGCCAGTTCCAATGTCAGTCGAATGAAACTAGTATGTCCCAGTTCCAATGTCAGTCTGATGACACCAGTGCGACCCAGTTCTAATGTCAGTCTGATGACACGAGTTTGTCCCAGTTCCAATGTCCGTCGAATGAAACTAGTGTGTCCCAGTTCCAATGTCAGTCTGATGACACGAGCGTGTCCCAGTTCCAATGTCAGTCTGATGACATTCGTGTGCGCCAATTTCAATGTCCGTCGAATGAAACTAATGTGTCCCAGTTCCAATGTCAGTCTGTTGACTCTTGTGTGTCCCAGTTCCAATGTCAGTCTGATGACACCAGTGTATCCCAGTTCCAATTTCAGTCTGATGCTGCGAGTGTGTCCAGTTCCAATATCAGTCTGATGACATTCGTGTGTCCCAGTTCCAATGTCTGTCTGATGACACTAGTGTGTCCCAGTTCCAATGTCAGTCTGATGACACTAGTGTGTCCAGTTCCAATGTCAGTCTGATGACACTAGTGTGTCCAGTTCCAATGTCAGTCCGATGACACTAGTGTGTCCAGTTCCAATGTCAGTCTGATGACATTCGTGTGTCCCAGTTCCAATGTCTGTCTGATGACACTAGTGTGTCCCAGTTCCAATGTCAGTCTGATGACACTAGTGTGTCCAGTTCCAATGTCAGTCTGATGACACTAGTGTGTCCCAGTTCCAATGTCAGTCCGATGACACTAGTGTGTCCCAGTTCCAATGTCAGTCCGATGACACTAGTGTGTCCCAGTTCCAATGTCAGTCCGATGACACTAGTGTGTCCAGTTCCAATGTCAGTCTGATGACATTCGTGTGTCCCAGTTCCAATGTCTGTCTGATGACACTCGTGTGTCCCAGTTCCAATGTCAGTCCGATGACACTAGTGTGTCCCAGTTCCAATGTCAGTCCGATGACACTAGTGTGTCCAGTTCCAATGTCAGTCCGATGACACTCGTGTGTCCAGTTCCAATGTCAGTCTGATGACATTCGTGTGTCCAGTTCCAATGTCAGTCTGATGACACCTGTGCGTACTAGTTCCAATGTCAGTCTCATCACACTAGTGTGTGGCACGTCTTATCTCAATCTGATGACAGGAGTTTTTGCCAGTTCCAAAGCCATTCTGATGACATTCGTGTGTCCCAGTTCCACTGTCAGTCAGATGATCCTAGTGTGTCCCACTTCCAATATCAGTCTGATGACACTACTGTGTGCCAGTTGCAATGTAAGTGTGATGGCACTAGTGTGTCCCAGTTCCACTGTCAGTCGAATGAAACGAGTGTGTCCCAGTTCCAATATCAGTCTGATGACACGAGCGTGTCCCAGTTCCAATGTCAGTCTGATGACATTCGTGTGCGCCAATTCCAATGTCCGTCGAATGAAACTAATGTGTCCCAGTTCCAATGTCAGTCTGTTGACACTTGTGCGACCCGGTTCCAATTTCAGTCTGTTGACACTTGTGCGACCCAGTTCCAATGTCAGTCTGATGACACCAGTGTGTCCCAGTTCCAATGTCAGTCTGATGACACTCGTGTGCGCCAAATCCAATGTAAGTCTGATGACACTTGTGTGTCCCAGTTCCAATGACAGTCTGATGACACTAGTTTGTCCCAGTTCCAATGTCCGTCGAATGAAACTAGTGTGTCCCAGTTCCAATGTCAGTCTGATGACACTAGTTTGTCCCAGTTCCAATGACAGTCTGATGACACTAGTTTGTCCCAGTTCCAATGTCCGTCGAATGAAACTAGTGTGTCCCAGTTCCAATGTCAGTCTGATGACACGAGCGTGTCCCAGTTCCAATGTCAGTCTGATGACATTCGTGTGTGCCAATTCCAATGTCCGTCGAATGAAACTAATGTGTCCCAGTTCCAATGTCAGTCTGTTGACACTTGTGCGACCCGGTTCCAATTTCAGTCTGTTGACACTTGTGCGACCCAGTTCCAATGTCAGTCTGATGACACTAGTGTGTCCCAGTTCCAATGTCAGTCTGTTGACACTTGTGCGACCCAGTTCCAATGTCAGTCTGATGACACTAGTGTGTCTCAGTTCCACTGTCAGTATGATGACACTCGTGTGCGCCAAATCCAATGTAAGTCTGATGACACTAGTGTGTCCCAGTTCCAATGACAGTCTGATGAAACGAGTGTATCCCAGTTCCAATGACAGTCTGATGACACTCGTGTGCGCCAATTCCAATGTCTGTCGAATGAAACTAGTGTGTCCCAGTTCCACTGTCAGTCGAATGAAACGAGTGTGTCCCAGTTCCAATGTCAGTCTGATGACACGAGTGTGTCCCAGTTCCAATGTCATTCTGATGACATTCGTGTGCGCCAATTCCAATGTCCGTCGAATGAAACTAATGTGTCCCAGTTCCAATGTCAGTCTGTTGACACTTGTGCGACCCGGTTCCAATTTCAGTCTGTTGACACTTGTGCGACCCAGTTCCAATGTCAGTCTGATGACACTAGTGTGTCGCAGTTCCAATGTCAGTATGATGACACTCGTGTGCGCCAAATCCAATGTAGGTCTGATGACACTAGTGTGTCCCAGTTCCAATGCCAATCTGATGACACCAGTGTGTCCCAGTTCCAATGACAGTCTGATGACACGAGTGTATCCCAGTTTCAATGACAGTCTGATGACACTCGTGTGCGCCAATTCCAATGTCTGTCGAATGAAACTAGTGTGTCCCAGTTCCAATTTCAGTCTGTTGACACTTGTGCGACCCAGTTCCAATTTCAGTCTGTTGACACTGGTGTGACCCAGTTCCAATGTCAGTCTGATGACACCAGTGTGTCCCAGTTCCAATGTCAGTCTGATGACACTAGTGTGTCGCAGTTCTACTGTCAGTATGATGACACTCGTGTGGGCCAAATCCAATGTAAGTCTGATGACACTAGTGTGTCCCAGTTCCAATGCCAATCTGATGACACGAGTGTGTCCCAGTTCCAATGACAGTCTGATGACACTAGTGTATCCCAGTTCCAATTTCAGTCTGATGATGCGAGTGTGTCCAGTTCCAATGTCAGTCTGATGACACTAGTGTGTCCCAGTTCCAATGTCAGTCTGATGACACTAGTGTGTCCCAGTTCCAATGTAAGTCTGATGACACTAGTGTGTCCCAGTTCCAATGCCAATCTGATGACACTAGTGTGTCCCAGTTCCAATTTCAGTCTGATGATGCGAGTGTGTCCAGTTCCAATGTCAGTCTGATGACACTAGTGTGTCCCAGTACCAATGTCAGTCCGATGACACTAGTGTGTCCAATTCCAATGTCAGTCTGATGATACTAGTGTGTCCCAGTTCCAATGTCAGTCCGATGACACTAGTGTGTCCCAGTTCCAATGTCAGTCCGATGACACTAGTGTGTCCCAGTTCCAATGTCAGTCCGATGACACTAGTGTATCCCAGTTCCAATTTCAGTCTGATGACACTAGTGTGTCCCAGTACCAATGTCAGTCCGATGACACTAGTGTGTCCAGTTCCAATGTCAGTCTGATGACACTAGTGTCTCCCAGTTCCAATGTCAGTCCGATGACACTAGTGTATCCCAGTTCCAATTTCAGTCTGATGATGCGAGTGTGTCCCAGTTCCAATTTCAGTCTGATGATGCGAGTGTGTCCAGTTACAATGTCAGTCTGATGACACGAGTGTGTCCCAGTTCCAATGTCAGTCCGATGACACTAGTGTGTCTATGTTCGACTGTCAGTATGATGACACTCGTGGGCGCCAAATCCAATGCAAGTCTGATGGCACTAGTGTGTCCCAGTTCCAATGCCAACTGATGACACTAGTGTGTCCCATTCCAATGTCAGTCTGATGACACCAGTGTGTTGTCCCAGTTCCAATTTCAGTCTGATGACACTAGAATGTCCCAGTTCCTATGTCAGTCTGATGACACGATGGTGTCCCAGTTCCAATGTCAGTCTGATGGCATTCGTGTGTGCCAGTTCCAAAGTTACTCTGACGACACGAGTGTGTTCCAGTTCCTATGCCAATATAATGACACTATTGTCACCCAGTTCCAATGTCAGTCTGATGACACTAGTGTGTCCCAGTTCCAATGTCAGTCTGATGACACCTGTGCGTACCAGTTCCAATGTCAGTCTCATCACACGAGTGTGTGGCACGTCTTATCTCAATCTGATGACAGGAGTTTTTGCCAGTTCCAAAGCCATTCTAATGACACTCGTGTGTCCCAGTTCCATTGTCAGTCAGATGATCCCAGTGTGTTCCACTTCCAATATCAGTCTGATGAAACTACTGTGTGCCAGTTGCAATGTCAGTCGGATGAAACTCGTGTGTCCCAGTTCCAATGTAAGTCTGATGGCACCAGTGTGTCCCAGTTCCAATGCCAGTCTGATGACACTAGTGTGCCCCAGTTCCACTGTCAGTCGAATGAAACGAGTGTGTCCCAGTTCCAATGTCAGTCTGATGACACTCATGTTTCCCAGTTCCAATGTCAACTTGCTAACGTTAATGTGTCCCAATTCCAATGTCAGTTGGAAGAAACTGGTGTGTGCCAGTTCAAATGTCAGTCAAATGGAACTAGTGTGTCCCAGTTCCAATGTCAGTCAGAAGAAACTGGTGTGTGCCAGTTCCAATGTCAGTCTGATGACACGAGCGTGTCCCAGTTCCAATGTCAGTCTGATTGCACTAGTGTGTCACAGTTCCAATGTCAGTCTGATGACACCAGTGTGTGCCAGTTGCAATGTCAGTCTGTTGACACGAGTGCGACCCAGTTCTAATGTCAGTCTGATGACACTAGTTTGTCCCAGTTTCAATGACAGTCTGATGACACTCGTGTGCGCCAATTCCAATGTCCGTCGAATGAAGCTTGTGTGTCCCAGTTCCAATGTCAGTCTGATGACACTCGTGTGCGCCAATTCCAATGTCCGTCGAATGAAACTAGTGTGTCCCAGTTCCAATGTCAGTTTGTTGACACTTGTGCGACCCAGTTCCAATGTCAATCTGATGACACCAGTGTGTCCCAGTTCCAATGTCAGTTTGATGACACTAGTGTGTCCCAGTTCCAATGTCAGTCTGATGACACACGTGCGCGCAAGTTCCAATGTCAGTCTGTTGACACTTGTGCGACCCAGTTCCAATGTCAGTCTGATGACACCAGTGTGTCCCAGTTCCAATGTCAGTCTGATGACACTCGTGTGCGCAAGTTCCAATGTCTGTCTGATGACACGAGTGTGTCCCAATTCAAATGTCTGTCTGTTGACACCAGTGCGACCCAGTTCCAATGTCAGTCTGATGACACCAGTGTGTTGGCCCAGTTCCAAGTTCAGTCTGATGACACTCGTGTGTCGCAGTTCCACTGCCAGTCTGATGACACTAGAATGTCCCAGTTCCAATGTCAGTCTGATCACACTAGGGTGTCCAGTTCCAATGTCTGTCTGATGGCATTCGTGTGTGCCAGTTCCAAAGTTATTCTGACGACACGAGTGTGTTCCAGTTCCTATGCCAGTATAGTGACAATATTGTCACCCAGTTCCAATGTCAGTCTGATGACACTGGTGTGTCCCAGTCTCATTGTCAGTCTGATGACACGAGTGTGTCCCAGTTTCAATGTCAGTCCGATGACACCTGTGCGTACTAGTTCCAATGTCAGTCTCATCACACTAGTGTGTGGCACGTCTTATCTCAATCTGATGACAGGAGTTTTTGCCAGTTCCAAAGCCATTCTGATGACACTCGTGTGTCCCAGTTCCACTGTCAGTCAGATGATCCCAGTGTGTCCCACTTCCAATATCAGTATGATGACACTACTGTTTGCCAGTTGCAATGTCAGTCGGATGATACTCGTGTGTCCCAGTTCCAATGTAAGGGTGATGGCACTAGTGTGTCCCAGTTCCCCTGTCAGTCGAATGAAACGAGTGTGTCCCAGTTCCAATGACAGTCTGATGACACTCATGTGCGCCAATTCCCATGTCAGCCGAATGAAACGAGTGTGTCCCAGTTCCAATGTAAGGGTGATGGCACTAGTGTGTCCCAGTTCCCTTGTCAGTCGAATGAAACGAGTGTGTCCCAGTTCCAATGTCAGTCTGATGACACTCATGTTTCCCAGTTCCAATGTCAGTCTGATGACACTCATGTTTCCCAGTTCCAATGTCAACCTGCTAACGTTACTGTGTCCCAATTCCAATGTCAGTTGGAAGAAACTGGTGTGTCCCAGTTCCAATGTCAGTCGAATGGAACTAGTGTGTCCCAGTTCCAATGTCAGTCAGAAGAAACTGGTGTGTGCCAGTTCCAATGTCAGTCGAATGAAACTAGTATGTCCCAGTTCCAATGTCAGTCTGATGACACCAGTGTGTGCCAGTTGCAATGTCAGTCTGTTGACACCAGTGCGACCCAGTTCTAATGTCAGTCTGATGACACGAGTTTGTCCCAGTTCCAATGTCCGTCGAATGAAACTAGTGTGTCCCAGTTCCAATGTCAGTCTGATGACACGAGCGTGTCCCAGTTCCAATGTCAGTCTGATGACATTCGTGTGCGCCAATTTCAATGTCCG
Source organism: Heterodontus francisci (assembly GCF_036365525.1). NCBI lineage: Eukaryota > Metazoa > Chordata > Chondrichthyes > Heterodontiformes > Heterodontidae > Heterodontus > Heterodontus francisci. Next base: position 206,331,416 of record NC_090375.1, on the reverse strand, counting down.
TCGAATGAAACTAATGTGTCCCAGTTCCAATGTCAGTCTGTTGACTCTTGTGCGACCCAGTTCCAATGTCAGTCTGATGACACTAGTGTGTCGCAGTTCCACTGTCAGTATGATGACACTCGTGTGCGCCAAATCCAATGTAAGTCTGATGACACTAGTGTGTCCCAGTTCCAATGACAGTCTGATGACACGAGTGTATCCCAGTTCCAATGACAGTCTGATGACACTCGTGTGCGCCAATTCCAATGTCTGTCGAATGAAACTAGTGTGTCCCAGTTCCAATGTCAGTCTGTTGACACTTGTGTGTCCCAGTTCCAATGTCAGTCTGATGACACCAGTGTATCCCAGTTCCAATTTCAGTCTGATGCTGCGAGTGTGTCCAGTTCCAATATCAGTCTGATGACATTCGTGTGTCCCAGTTCCAATGTCTGTCTGATGACACTAGTGTGTCCCAGTTCCAATGTCAGTCTGATGACACTAGTGTGTCCAGTTCCAATGTCAGTCTGATGACACTAGTGTGTCCAGTTCCAATGTCAGTCCGATGACACTAGTGTGTCCAGTTCCAATGTCAGTCTGATGACATTCGTGTGTCCCAGTTCCAATGTCTGTCTGATGACACTAGTGTGTCCCAGTTCCAATGTCAGTCTGATGACACTAGTGTGTCCAGTTCCAATGTCAGTCTGATGACACTAGTGTGTCCCAGTTCCAATGTCAGTCCGATGACACTAGTGTGTCCCAGTTCCAATGTCAGTCCGATGACACTAGTGTGTCCCAGTTCCAATGTCAGTCCGATGACACTAGTGTGTCCAGTTCCAATGTCAGTCTGATGACATTCGAGTGTCCCAGTTCCAATGTCTGTCTGATGACACTCGTGTGTCCCAGTTCCAATGTCAGTCCGATGACACTAGTGTGTCCCAGTTCCAATGTCAGTCCGATGACACTAGTGTGTCCAGTTCCAATGTCAGTCCGATGACACTCGTGTGTCCAGTTCCAATGTCAGTCTGATGACATTCGTGTGTCCAGTTCCAATGTCAGTCTGATGACACCTGTGCGTACTAGTTCCAATGTCAGTCTCATCACACTAGTGTGTGGCACGTCTTATCTCAATCTGATGACAGGAGTTTTTGCCAGTTCCAAAGCCATTCTGATGACATTCGTGTGTCCCAGTTCCACTGTCAGTCAGATGATCCTAGTGTGTCCCACTTCCAATATCAGTCTGATGACACTACTGTGTGCCAGTTGCAATGTAAGTGTGATGGCACTAGTGTGTCCCAGTTCCACTGTCAGTCGAATGAAACGAGTGTGTCCCAGTTCCAATATCAGTCTGATGACACGAGCGTGTCCCAGTTCCAATGTCAGTCTGATGACATTCGTGTGCGCCAATTCCAATGTCCGTCGAATGAAACTAATGTGTCCCAGTTCCAATGTCAGTCTGTTGACACTTGTGCGACCCGGTTCCAATTTCAGTCTGTTGACACTTGTGCGACCCAGTTCCAATGTCAGTCTGATGACACCAGTGTGTCCCAGTTCCAATGTCAGTCTGATGACACTCGTGTGCGCCAAATCCAATGTAAGTCTGATGACACTTGTGTGTCCCAGTTCCAATGTCAGTCTGATGACACCAGTGTGTGCCAGTTGCAATGTCAGTCTGTTGACACCAGTGCGACCCAGTTCTAATGTCAGTCTGATGACACTAGTTTGTCCCAGTTCCAATGACAGTCTGATGACACTAGTTTGTCCCAGTTCCAATGTCCGTCGAATGAAACTAGTGTGTCCCAGTTCCAATGTCAGTCTGATGACACGAGCGTGTCCCAGTTCCAATGTCAGTCTGATGACATTCGTGTGCGCCAATTCCAATGTCCGTCGAATGAAACTAATGTGTCCCAGTTCCAATGTCAGTCTGTTGACACTTGTGCGACCCAGTTCCAATGTCAGTCTGATGACACTAGTGTGTCGCAGTTCCATTGTCAGTATGATGACACTCGTGTGCGCCAAATCCAATGTAAGTCTGATGACACTAGTGTGTCCCAGTTCCAATGACAGTCTGATGACACGAGTGTATCCCAGTTCCAATGACAGTCTGATGACACTCGTGTGCGCCAAATCCAATGTAAGTCTGATGACACTAGTGTGTCCCAGTTCCAATGTCAGTCCGATGACACTAGTGTGTCCAGTTCCAATGTCAGTCCGATGACACTAGTGTGTCCAGTTCCAATGTCAGTCTGATGACATTCGTGTGTCCCAGTTCCAATGTCTGTCTGATGACACTAGTGTGTCCCAGTTCCAATGTCAGTCCGATGACACTAGTGTGCCCCAGTTCCAATGTCAGTCCGATGACACTAGTGTGTCCAGTTCCAATGTCAGTCCGATGACACTCGTGTGTCCAGTTCCAATGTCAGTCTGATGACATTCGTGTGTCCCAGTTCCAATGTCAGTCCGATGACACTAGTGTGTCCCAGTTCCAATGTCAGTCCGATGACACTAGTGTGTCCCAGTTCCAATGTCAGTCCGATGACACTAGTGTGTCCCAGTTCCAATGTCAGCCCGATGACACCTGTGCGTACTAGTTCCAATGTCAGTCTGATCACGCTAGTGTGTGGCACGTCTTATCTCAATCTGATGACAGGAGTTTTTGCCAGTTCCAAAGCCATTCTGATGACACTCGTGTGTCCCAGTTCCACTGTCAGTCAGATGATCCTAGTTTGTCCCACTTCCAATATCAGTCTGATGACACTACTGTGTGCCAGTTGCAATGTCAGTCGGATGAAACTCGTGTGTCCCAGTTCCAATGTAAGTGTGATGGCACTAGTGTGTCCCAGTTCCACTGTCAGTCGAATGAAACGAGTGTGTCCCAGTTCCAATGTCAGTCTGATGACACGAGCGTGTCCCAGTTCCAATGTCAGTCTGATGACATTCGTGTGCGCCAATTCCAATGTCCGTCGAATGAAACTAATGTGTCCCAGTTCCAATGTCAGTCTGTTGACACTTGTGCGACCCGGTTCCAATTTCAGTCTGTTGACACTTGTGCGACCCAGTTCCAATGTCAGTCTGATGACACCAGTGTGTCCCAGTTCCAATGTCAGTCTGATGACACTCGTGTGCGCCAAATCCAATGTAAGTCTGATGACACTTGTGTGTCCCAGTTCCAATGACAGTCTGATGACACTCGTGTGTCCCAGTTCCCATGACAGTCTGATGACACGAGTGTATCCCAGTTCCAATGACAGTCTGATGACAGTCGTGTGCGCCAATTCCAATGTCCGTCGAATGAAACTAGTGTGTCCCAGTTCCAATGTCAGTCTGTTGACACTTGTGCGACCCAGTTCCAATTTCAGTCTGTTGACACTTGTGCGACCCAGTTCCTTTGTCAGTCTGATGACACTAGTGTGTCTCTGTTCGACTGTCAGTATGATGACACTCGTGTGCGCCAAATCCAATGACAGTCTGATGACACTAGTGTGTCCCAGTTCCAATGCCAATCTGATGACACTGGTGTGTCCCAGTTCCAATGACAGTCTGATGACACTAGTGTATCCCAGTTCCAATTTCACTCTGTTGACACTTGTGCGACCCAGTTCCAATGACAGTCTGATGACACTAGTGTGTCGCAGTTCCACTGTCAGTCTGATGACACTCGTGTGCGCCAAATCCAATGTATGTCTGATGACACGAGTGTGTCCCAGTACCAATGCCAATCTGATGACACGAGTGTGTCCCAGTTCCACTGTCAGTCTGATGATGCGAGTGTGTCCAGTTCCAATGTCAGTCTGATGACATTCGTGTGTGCCAGTTCCACTGTCATTCTGACAACACCTGTGTGTTCCAGTTCTTATGCCAGTATAATGGCACGAGTGTGTCCCAGCTCCAATGTCAGTCTGATGGCATTCATGTGTGCCAGTTCCAAAGATATTCTGACGACACGTTTGTGTTCCAGTTCCTTTGCCAGTATAATGACACTATTGTCACCCAGTTCCAATGTCAGTCTGATGACACGAGTGTGTCCCAGTTCCAATGTCAGTCTGATGACACTTGTGCGTACCAGTTCCAATGTCAGTCTCATCACACGAGTGTGTGGCACGTCTTATCTCAATCTGATGACAGGAGTTTTTGCCAGTTCCAAAGCCATTCTGATGACACTCGTGTGTCCCAGTTCCACTGTCAGTCAGATGATCCTAGTGTGTTCCACTTCCAATATCAGTCTGATGAAACTACTGTGTGCCAGTTGCAATGTCAGTCGGATGAAACTGGTGTGTCCCAGTTCCAATGTCAGTCGAATGGAACTAGTGTGTCCCAGTTCCAATGTCAGTTGGAAGAAACTGGTGTGTGCCAGTTCCAATGTCAGTCGAATGGAACTAGTGTGTCCCAGTTCCAATGTCAGTCGGAAGAAGCTGGTGTGTGCCAGTTCCAATGTCAGTCTGATGACACCAGTGTGTCCCAGTTCCAATGTCCGTCTGATGACACCAGTGTGTTCGCCCAGTTCCAATGCCAGTTGGATGACACTACTGTGTCCCAGTTCCACTGCCAGTCTGATGACACTAGAATGTCCCAGTTCCAATGTCAGTCTGATCACACTGGGGTGTCCAGTTCCAATGTCATTCTGATGGCATTCGTGTGTGCCAGTTCCAAAGTTATTCTGACGACACGAGTGTGTTCCAGTTTCTCTGCCAGTATAATGACAATATTGTCACCCAGTTCCAATGTCAGTCTGATGACACTGGTGTGTCCCAGTCTCATTGTCAGTCAGAAAACACGAGTGTGTCCCAGTTCCAATGTCAGTCTGATGACACCTGTGCGTACTAGTTCCAATGTCAGTCTCATCACACTAGTGTGTGGCACGTCTTATCTCAATCTGATGACAGGAGTTTTTGCCAGTTCCAAAGCCATTCTGATGGCACTCGTGTGTCCCAGTTCCACTGTCAGTCAGATGATCCCAGTGTGTCCCACTTCCAATATCAGTCTGATGACACTACTGTGTGCCAGTTGCAATGTCAGTCGGATGAAACTCGTGTGTCCCAGTTCCAATGTAAGTCTGATGGTATTAGTGTGTCCCAGTTCCACTGTCAGTCGAATGAAACGAGTGTGTCCCAGTTCCAATGTCAGTCTGATGACACTCATGTTTCCCAGTTCCAATTGCAACCTGCTAACGTTACTGTGTCCCAGTTCCAATGTCAGTTGGAAGAAACTGGTGTGTCCCAGTTCCAATGTCAGTCGAATGGAACTAGTGTGTCCCAGTTCCAATGTCAGTCAGAAGAAACTGGTGCGTGCCAGTTCCAATGTCAGTCGAATGGAACCAGTGTGTCCCAGTTCCAATGTCAGTCAGAAGAAACTGGTGTGTGCCAGTTCCAATGTCAGTCGAATGGAACTAGTGTGTCCCAGTTCCAATGTCAGTCGGAAGAAACTGGTGTGTGCCAGTTCCAATGTCAGTCGAATTAAACGAGTATGTCCCAGTTCCAATGTCAGTCGGAAGAAACTGGTGTGTGCCAGTTCCAATGTCAGTCGAATGAAACGAGTATGTCCCAGTTCCAATGTCAGTCGGAAGAAACTGGTGTGTGCCAGTTCCAATGTCAGTCGAATGAAACTAGTATGTCCCAGTTCCAATGTCAGTCTGATGACACCAGTGTGTGCCAGTTGCAATGTCAGTCTGTTGACACTGGTGCGACCCAGTTCTAATGTCAGTCTGATGACACTAGTTTGTCCCAGTTCCAATGACAGTCTGATGACACTTGGGTGCGCTCACTTCCAATGTCCGTCGAATGAAACTAGTGTGTCCCAGTTCCAATGTCAGTCTGATGACACGAGCATGTCCCAGTTCCAATGTCAGTCTGATGACATTCGTGTGTGCCGGTTCCACTGTCATTCTGACAACACCTGTGTGTTCCAGTTCTTATGCCAGTATAATGGCACGAGTGTGTCCCAGCTCCAATGTCAGTCTGATGGCATTCATGTGTGCCAGTTCCAAAGATATTCTGACGACACGTTTGTGTTCCAGTTCCTTTACCAGTATAATGACACTATTGTCACCCAGTTCCAATGTCAGTCTGATGACACGAGTGTGTCCCAGTTCCAATGTCAGTCTGATGACACTTGTGCGTACCAGTTCCAATGTCAGTCTCATCACACGAGTGTGTGGCACGTCTTATCTCAATCTGATGACAGGAGTTTTTGCCAGTTCCAAAGCCATTCTGATGACACTCGTGTGTCCCAGTTCCACTGTCAGTCAGATGATCCTAGTGTGTTCCACTTCCAATATCAGTCTACTGTGTGCCAGTTGCAATGTCAGTCGGATGAAACTGGTGTGTCCCAGTTCCAATGTCAGTCAAATGGAACTAGTGTGTCCCAGTTCCAATGTCAGTTGGAAGAAACTGGTGTGTGCCAGTTCCAATGTCAGTCGAATGGAACTAGTGTGTCCCAGTTCCAATGTCAGTCGGAAGAAGCTGGTGTGTGCCAGTTCCAATGTCAGTCTGATGACACCAGTGTGTCCCAGTTCCAATGTCCGTCTGATGACACCAGTGTGTTCGCCCAGTTCCAATGCCAGTCGGATGACACTACTGTGTCCCAGTTCCACTGCCAGTCTGATGACACTAGAATGTCCCAGTTCCAATGTCAGTCTGATCACACTGGGGTGTCCAGTTCCAATGTCATTCTGATGGCATTCGTGTGTGCCAGTTCCAAAGTTATTCTGACGACACGAGTGTGTTCCAGTTTCTCTGCCAGTATAATGACAATATTGTCACCCAGTTCCAATGTCAGTCTGATGACACTGGTGTGTCCCAGTCTCATTGTCAGTCAGAAAACACGAGTGTGTCCCAGTTCCAATGTCAGTCTGATGACACCTGTGCGTACTAGTTCCAATGTCAGTCTCATCACACTAGTGTGTGGCACGTCTTATCTCAATCTGATGACAGGAGTTTTTGCCAGTTCCAAAGCCATTCTGATGGCACTCGTGTGTCCCAGTTCCACTGTCAGTCAGATGATCCCAGTGTGTCCCACTTCCAATATCAGTCTGATGACACTACTGTGTGCCAGTTGCAATGTCAGTCGGATGAAACTCGTGTGTCCCAGTTCCAATGTAAGTCTGATGGTACTAGTGTGTCCCAGTTCCACTGTCAGTCGAATGAAACGAGTGTGTCCCAGTTCCAATGTCAGTCTGATGACACTCATGTTTCCCAGTTCCAATTGCAACCTGCTAACGTTACTGTGTCCCAGTTCCAATGTCAGTTGGAAGAAACTGGTGTGTCCCAGTTCCAATGTCAGTCGAATGGAACTAGTGTGTCCCAGTTCCAATGTCAGTCAGAAGAAACTGGTGCGTGCCAGTTCCAATGTCAGTCGAATGGAACTAGTGTGTCCCAGTTCCAATGTCAGTCAGAAGAAACTGGTGTGTGCCAGTTCCAATGTCAGTCGAATGGAACTAGTGTGTCCCAGTTCCAATGTCAGTCGGAAGAAACTGGTGTGTGCCAGTTCCAATGTCAGTCGAATTAAACGAGTATGTCCCAGTTCCAATGTCAGTCGGAAGAAACTGGTGTGTGCCAGTTCCAATGTCAGTCGAATGAAACGAGTATGTCCCAGTTCCAATGTCAGTCGGAAGAAACTGGTGTGTGCCAGTTCCAATGTCAGTCGAATGAAACTAGTATGTCCCAGTTCCAATGTCAGTCTGATGACACCAGTGTGTGCCAGTTGCAATGTCAGTCTGTTGACACTGGTGCGACCCAGTTCTAATGTCAGTCTGATGACACTAGTTTGTCCCAGTTCCAATGACAGTCTGATGACACTTGGGTGCGCTCACTTCCAATGTCCGTCGAATGAAACTAGTGTGTCCCAGTTCCAATGTCAGTCTGATGACACGAGCATGTCCCAGTTCCAATGTCAGTCTGATGACATTCGTGTGCGCCAATTCCAATGTCCGTCGAATGAAACTAATGTGTCCCAGTTCCAATGTCAGTCTGTTGACACTTGTGCGACCCAGTTCCAATTTCAGTCTGTTGACACTTGTGCGACCCAGTTCCAATGTCAGTCTGATGACACCAGTGTGTCCCAGTTCCAATGCCAATCTGATGACACTAGTGTGTCCCAGTTCCAATGACAGTCTGATGACACCCGTGTGCGCCAATTCCAATGTCAGTCGAATGGAACTAGTGTGTCCCAGTTCCAATGTCAGTCAGAAGAAACTGGTGCGTGCCAGTTCCAATGTCAGTCGAATGGAACTAGTGTGTCCCAATTCCAATGTCAGTCAGAAGAAACTGGTGTGTGCCAGTTCCAATGTCAGTCGAATGAAACGAGTATGTCCCAGTTCCAATGTCAGTCGGAAGAAACTGGTGTGTGCCAGTTCCAATGTCAGTCGAATGAAACTAGTATGTCCCAGTTCCAATGTCAGTCTGATGACACCAGTGTATGCCAGTTGCAATGTCAGTCTGTTGACACTGGTGCGACCCAGTTCTAATGTCAGTCTGATGACACTAGTTTGTCCCAGTTCCAATGACAGTCTGATGACAATTGTGTGCGCTCAATTCCAATGTCCGTCGAATGAAACTAGTGTGTCCCAGTTCCAATGTCAGTCTGATGACACGAGCGTGTCCCAGTTCCAATGTCAGTCTGATGACATTCGTGTGCGCCAATTCCAATGTCCGTCGAATGAAACTAATGTGTCCCAGTTCCAATGTCAGTCTGTTGACACTTGTGCGACCCGGTTCCAATTTCAGTCTGTTGACACTTGTGCGACCCAGTTCCAATGTCAGTCTGATGACACCAGTGTGTCCCAGTTCCAATGTCAGTCTGATGACACTCGTGTGCGCCAAATCCAATGTAAGTCTGATGACACTTGTGTGTCCCAGTTCCAATGACAGTCTGATGACACTCGTGTGTCCCAGTTCCCATGACAGTCTGATGACACGAGTGTATCCCAGTTCCAATGACAGTCTGATGACAGTCGTGTGCGCCAATTCCAATGTCCGTCGAATGAAACTAGTGTGTCCCAGTTCCAATGTCAGTCTGTTGACACTTGTGCGACCCAGTTCCAATTTCAGTCTGTTGACACTTGTGCGACCCAGTTCCTTTGTCAGTCTGATGACACTAGTGTGTCTCTGTTCGACTGTCAGTATGATGACACTCGTGTGCGCCAAATCCAATGACAGTCTGATGACACTAGTGTGTCCCAGTTCCAATGCCAATCTGATGACACTGGTGTGTCCCAGTTCCAATGACAGTCTGATGACACTAGTGTATCCCAGTTCCAATTTCACTCTGTTGACACTTGTGCGACCCAGTTCCAATGACAGTCTGATGACACTAGTGTGTCGCAGTTCCACTGTCAGTCTGATGACACTCGTGTGCGCCAAATCCAATGTATGTCTGATGACACGAGTGTGTCCCAGTACCAATGCCAATCTGATGACACGAGTGTGTCCCAGTTCCACTGTCAGTCTGATGATGCGAGTGTGTCCAGTTCCAATGTCAGTCTGATGACATTCGTGTGTGCCAGTTCCACTGTCATTCTGACAACACCTGTGTGTTCCAGTTCTTATGCCAGTATAATGGCACGAGTGTGTCCCAGCTCCAATGTCAGTCTGATGGCATTCATGTGTGCCAGTTCCAAAGATATTCTGACGACACGTTTGTGTTCCAGTTCCTTTGCCAGTATAATGACACTATTGTCACCCAGTTCCAATGTCAGTCTGATGACACGAGTGTGTCCCAGTTCCAATGTCAGTCTGATGACACTTGTGCGTACCAGTTCCAATGTCAGTCTCATCACACGAGTGTGTGGCACGTCTTATCTCAATCTGATGACAGGAGTTTTTGCCAGTTCCAAAGCCATTCTGATGACACTCGTGTGTCCCAGTTCCACTGTCAGTCAGATGATCCTAGTGTGTTCCACTTCCAATATCAGTCTGATGAAACTACTGTGTGCCAGTTGCAATGTCAGTCGGATGAAACTGGTGTGTCCCAGTTCCAATGTCAGTCGAATGGAACTAGTGTGTCCCAGTTCCAATGTCAGTTGGAAGAAACTGGTGTGTGCCAGTTCCAATGTCAGTCGAATGGAACTAGTGTGTCCCAGTTCCAATGTCAGTCGGAAGAAGCTGGTGTGTGCCAGTTCCAATGTCAGTCTGATGACACCAGTGTGTCCCAGTTCCAATGTCCGTCTGATGACACCAGTGTGTTCGCCCAGTTCCAATGCCAGTTGGATGACACTACTGTGTCCCAGTTCCACTGCCAGTCTGATGACACTAGAATGTCCCAGTTCCAATGTCAGTCTGATCACACTGGGGTGTCCAGTTCCAATGTCATTCTGATGGCATTCGTGTGTGCCAGTTCCAAAGTTATTCTGACGACACGAGTGTGTTCCAGTTTCTCTGCCAGTATAATGACAATATTGTCACCCAGTTCCAATGTCAGTCTGATGACACTGGTGTGTCCCAGTCTCATTGTCAGTCAGAAAACACGAGTGTGTCCCAGTTCCAATGTCAGTCTGATGACACCTGTGCGTACTAGTTCCAATGTCAGTCTCATCACACTAGTGTGTGGCACGTCTTATCTCAATCTGATGACAGGAGTTTTTGCCAGTTCCAAAGCCATTCTGATGGCACTCGTGTGTCCCAGTTCCACTGTCAGTCAGATGATCCCAGTGTGTCCCACTTCCAATATCAGTCTGATGACACTACTGTGTGCCAGTTGCAATGTCAGTCGGATGAAACTCGTGTGTCCCAGTTCCAATGTAAGTCTGATGGTATTAGTGTGTCCCAGTTCCACTGTCAGTCGAATGAAACGAGTGTGTCCCAGTTCCAATGTCAGTCTGATGACACTCATGTTTCCCAGTTCCAATTGCAACCTGCTAACGTTACTGTGTCCCAGTTCCAATGTCAGTTGGAAGAAACTGGTGTGTCCCAGTTCCAATGTCAGTCGAATGGAACTAGTGTGTCCCAGTTCCAATGTCAGTCAGAAGAAACTGGTGCGTGCCAGTTCCAATGTCAGTCGAATGGAACTAGTGTGTCCCAGTTCCAATGTCAGTCAGAAGAAACTGGTGTGTGCCAGTTCCAATGTCAGTCGAATGGAACTAGTGTGTCCCAGTTCCAATGTCAGTCGGAAGAAACTGGTGTGTGCCAGTTCCAATGTCAGTCGAATTAAACGAGTATGTCCCAGTTCCAATGTCAGTCTGATGACACCAGTGTGTGCCAGTTGCAATGTCAGTCTGTTGACACTGGTGCGACCCAGTTCTAATGTCAGTCTGATGACACTAGTTTGTCCCAGTTCCAATGACAGTCTGATGACACTTGGGTGCGCTCACTTCCAATGTCCGTCGAATGAAACTAGTGTGTCCCAGTTCCAATGTCAGTCTGATGACACGAGCATGTCCCAGTTCCAATGTCAGTCTGATGACATTCGTGTGTGCCAGTTCCACTGTCATTCTGACAACACCTGTGTGTTCCAGTTCCTTTACCAGTATAATGACACTATTGTCACCCAGTTCCAATGTCAGTCTGATGACACGAGTGTGTCCCAGTT